>NC_090075.1:4754852-4993753 GCF_038355195.1 Osmerus mordax
GAGCCTCTGAGGCCCCCGGCCTTTTGAAGCTCAAACCTCAAACATGTCACAGGGAAACCAAATAGACTTGGACACAAACTGTGGCGTTTCTTCGCCGCCAAACGAACAAGAACAGACTCCCCGAGTCCGAGCAGGAACGTCTCTCCTGAAAGCCGCACGCTCGCCCCGGTAAAAGAAAAAAAAGCACCACCGCGTATAGCGCTTGGGCCATGCATTCTTTAAGCCTCTTCAATAATTGAGGCGCTACGCACCTGAAAACGGCAAAAGGCACGGGGGGGACAGGTGTGTGCGGAGCGCTAGGGGCCTGACCGAGGAGGCTGGAGGAACAACAGCTTGCTCTCAGTGGGGGTCCCAGGGAAGGAGCAGGTGAAGAGATATCCATTGCACCTCTTTTACAGTGTCCACCTGACACCCGCCACAGAGCAGGGAGGTGGGCGGGGAAGGGAGGGCGGAGAGGGAGGAGGATGGATCACGGGAGCGCTGAAAACGCAGGAAGTCAAGCCACGTAGAAGGGCGTGGAGCCATCTGGCAAAGGTTGGGGGGGGGGGGGGGAGCGGTGGCAGAGAGCTGTGTAGTCGGTCAGGCCACAGGAGGGTCAGTGGCGATGATGTCAGCAGCGTCTCCTAGGAGTCCGACCCCGGTGTAAAGACACCGGGAGGGGCCTCCAGCGAGGGGGGGGCGGGGCTTCCGGACGAACACCATCACAAACCATCTCCATCTGTCACTCCATCTGAGAGACAGCGCTGCTTATTTCACTTTCGGCTGTCTCTTGGTTACCTAGTTGAGGTGTTGTGTTTTCCTCCGGTCAAGGAATAACAATCCCTGCTCCGCTGAAGCAGCAGAAGGCTTCCTCTGTATGAGCACCTGGGGTCCCTGAGGAGGGGCCTGCTCACACAGGGCCTGCTCCCAGCCGCGGGCCCAGAGATGGAGCCTCCTGGCCGGGGTCACAACACGCCCAGCCTGGGCTGGGACCATCCAGCTGTCTTCCCCTGCATTCAGCCGTTTTCGCAGGATTAACAGAGCTGCTTAGTGCTTGCTCTCCTTTCACTCACTGTTCTTTTAACACGCCGGTTTCATTCGCCCCGTCGAAACGGCTCTTTTTCTTAGGTGACGGGGTCTGAACCAGCCTCCGGCAGTGACTGTCTGGGGGCTGCGCGGTGAGGGGTGAACTGGGTTCAGGACGGGGCTGGGGGTGAGGTAGGGGGAGGCCAGTTAAGTGCCTCTCCCCAAACCCCCCCCCCCCCCCCCCTCACCACCACCTCCCCTCCCCCTGTGCATCCCGGGCTGGGACACCTAATCTGGTTCATTAATGCTCCCAGTCGACCATCAGCTTGAGTCTGGGCTGAGCTGAGCTCCCACAGTCCTCTCCAGTTTCAGCCCCTCTACGTCTGAGGCACCTGTGTGCCCGTACCTGCCCTCCTCTCCTCTCCTCAGCTCAGCCACACACACACACACCACTCACCACAGCATGGAAACAGAATCACTACAGGAGAAGACGTTTAACGGGAAAGAAAATACTGTTTCCTTTGATGACTGCTCCGAATGCACCGCAGTGCAGTGGATATAGTTCACTTTGACTAATTTCATAAGACATGTTCCACTCTTTCTATAAAACATGACAATATATTCCACTTTATATATAATAAAACAATGTTCCGTTCTTACTCTATGATAAGACAATTTTCCACTCTCTTTTCCGTTCATACTGAACCTGAGAGGAAAACTGCGGTCAGCTTGCTCCAAACAACGACTTCACAGAACAGTAGAAACCACCGAGCACCAATTAGAAGTCAGGGAAATGTCCCTTTGGTCAGGTGACAGACACACGGCAGGCTGGGGAGGTGTGGATACAGACAAGCCGCCCATGGCGTCTAAAATGACTTGGAAAAAAAGGGGAGAAAAGGCGCTGTGGTGTGTGTGGACACCGGCCTGCCTGCACAGCCCAGCGGGTCACCTTGCTCCTGGACAGATACCTGCCTCCACTGCCCCCCCTCTACCATCCACCTCTAAACACGTCTAGCGCTGGGCCTGCCTTTCAAGCCATTCTAAACAGCAAACACAGCATGAGCTGGATATGTAGTCATAACACACACACGTTATAATATTTCCCAGTCACTCTCGCGTTAGCTACAGTAGTCCATCTAACGAACGGTGGCCCATCGAACGAATCCTAATCTATGTGTGTGTGTGTGTGTGTGCGGTAAGAGACCCGCTACCTGTCCTCCCCACCTCCCTCCTGTCTCCAGACCCCCGACGGATCGCTATCAGGGATCACAGGGGGACACTAATCTACATCCTGTTTTCCCACAGTCCCTTGCAGCCCTGGCCCTCCCCCTGACTTCCCCCCCGTCTGCGCCCCATACCCTGAACACATTCCCCCGGCTCCCCTCTGGCCTCCTCCAGGCTGCTGGGAGCCAGGATGGAGGCGGGAGGAGGCGGGGGCCTGGCCTGCCAGCGTGGGGTCCTGGCGCCTCCCGCAGCCTGGGTGATGTGGCAGGACGGGCAGAGGTACAGATGTGGTGCCAGCTTTGCCAGGGGTCACCTTGGTGAGGGCCGTGGCAGCCTGTGTCCCCCCCAGCCCTTCCCACCCCCCCCCCCCCTCCCCTGCCTCCAGAACGCAGCTGGCTCTTGGCTTAATCTGCCACAGGGGGAGAGAGAGAGGCCATGCAGGCCTCCTGGTTCCCTTACAGTCATGTCTGTGTGTGTGTGTGTGTGTGTGTGTGTGTGTGTGTGTGTATGTGTGGCGGGTCTGCGTGTGTGTGTGTGTGTGTCACCTACTTTTCCGTACGTTTTACACGCAACTTCAGGACGGTGGGGAGAGTCACGAAAGGTGCTTTTCTCACTAAGCACCTGACCGTCTTTTCCGAGAAGATTTCAAAGGACACGGTCCCCTGAGAAACAACCTGCCGTCTTTGCGAGGGGACGGGTCGGGGGACAGGGGACGGGGGGGGGCAGTCACAGCCCCTGGAGATGCCCCCGCCAGCTGCTCGCCCTCCCCCAGGGTCGCGAGGGGGTCATCGGCTCCCCCTGTCGGAGACGTGTGGAACACGGGCGACAGGCTCGGAGGGGTCGGCGGGTGCCCCTGGCTGGACAGCCGTAAGTAATGGGGTCCACCTCCCACACAGGCAACCCTCTGAATCAACTTAATTAGATGAGAGGGGCGGAGGTGGGAGGGGGGGGGGAGGGAGGGAGGAGGTGGGTGAAAGGCTGGCCACGGGACAAAACGGAACGGTGAGTTTTTACACGCGCAGATAACAAGGGGTGATCATTCTACATTAGCGCTGAGGAGGAGAGTCTCCGAGAAGGCTTAGCTCTGAGGTGGATAAAAAACCCTTTTCGTTCAAAACTTTCAACCTCTGCTCACGGCTCTTCTTCGGCTTGTTAGAGGAGCGCCGCTACGAACAGAAACAAACAACAAGCCCTGCTGTCACAATCATCTGCCAAGCCCGACTCCAGATGTGCAACCTGCTCGGATTGTGCAACGGCCATCCCGGTATTACTTCACCGTGATGGTGCTAGCAAAGAGGTCTTACATAAAGGCTTCCCTGAGAAAGCAGCGCTTCGCTGACCTCTAGAACCCGCTTCCACCCCGTGTTAGCCATGCGCGGGGTGGGTGGCAGGTTGGTCATTATCAAGGGGCTCTCGCCGTTTTAATCAGATTGCTGTTTTGCCGACATCTGTCTCCTCTGCACTGCTGTCCTCTGGTCTGCAGCACTGTCACCCAGCTTGCGCTGTCAAAGCCCCAAATCAACACTGGCATTACAGTAGCCCAGCTAATCCAGCCCCATCACTTTTAATGAACTAAATAGCAATCTAGATGTTATTGGCTGGAATAGACAGGCCATTTGTTTAATTGTTGCTGTGCTGTTCTGGGAACCATTTGAATTGGAATCAAGTCTAAGTAGCTCGCCAAACTACACTTCATGAAAATGTGTTTTCCTAATTTCATAATAAATACACACCCCTTACACATTGATGTATTGTAAGTCTATAATTGTAACAGCAAAATTGGAACTAAAACAATTTTGACCTTACGTTTTGATACAAACACATACACACACGCACACCTGTTACAATGAGCTTAACCAGCTGTGCAGGCCACAAACGTAGTTTATATTTCATGGCGTTCGGTATGAATTGGGTGCAGGGCCAAACAGAGAGGATTACCTCCTTCACATGTCAGTTAGTGAGCCAGCTTAGGAGCTGCAACACTGGGCCATCAGACTCCACCATCAGATGGAATTACTCATTCAGGAAGTCCCATTTTGCCAGTCACAGGCCCCATTATTACACACTGCAAACATGCCCTATCAAATTTAAGTGCAAAAATATAAGTTACGAGCTTGCTTAGGCTTCAAAGAAGTACATTTGGCTGCCAGTGCAGCTCATTTCTCTGATCAGATTAAATGGAAATAATGTGTTTACTTAACTAAAGTCATTAGATAAGCCATTTATACGAGAAACAAGCCCAACTCTATTTAAAATCCAAAAATAAGATTCACGCTCAGATGTACAATTTTGGCAGTGCAGACACAGGGAGGCCCACAAAAGGTCAGAGGTGACTTTTGAGGCCAAATGTACCACCGTGTTCCTGTCCCGTACGTTTTCCTGAACAGGAATGCTAATCCATGTAGATTCAACATAGACTCACAGAGCCAAGTAGGACAGCTATGCACAGCACAGTAGACGAGCTGCAGATCAGTGTCTGTTCTGGAGGTCAGCCTGTTTAGAGGTGACGGCCGCTCTTCCAGCCCTCAATTTAAACTACAATAACCCAAACACCTTCAGAGATCAGAGGTTCACAGGTTTTAAAATCATATAGGCAATTACGAGAGTGGGTAGTGGTCACAGTTGCAGACTTGGAAATTCTGGAGGGGACAAGAAAGAAGAAATTCCATCTGTCACATCCCCTCACACATAGCAAGCAGCACCTTCCTTCACGTGACGAGAGCCTGACACTGTCTCTTGGCAGCAAAGTGACAGCAGAACGGAGACAGAGATGAGAGCTGAGGATGGAAAGCCATCAGGTCTCATTACTCTCTCTCTCTCTCTCTCTCTCTCTCTCTCTCTCTGTCTGTCTCTCTCTCTCTGTCTCACACATATGCACTCACAAAGTCCCCTCCTTCCCCCTCCCCCCCAACACGCAAACACACACATACCTCCAAATACCAGATGGCGTTTCTGGAATAGGTTTCGATTTTTTTGTGTTTTTTGTGTGTGTCATCTTGGATCGTGACGAAAAAAAAGGAGAACTCTCAAAGAACACACACTCCTCCAAAATCAATACAACTTGAACACAGAAAAAAAAAAAACAAGAGGATATAGGCCTGTTGAGTAACACAGACCTAAAACTTCAATAGGAGTCTGCGAATCAACAAAGGTGGACGGGGGGGGGGGGGGGGGGGGGGAGTTGGAGGCAGGGCCTTGGAATGCGGAGCGTAACCAGACCAGCGAGGACGAGGGAGCACATGCAGCATACAGCAGGAGCCAGTGTCCATGATTGTTTGATACTGTGCCTCGGGCGGCACGGAGCCACGGACGAGGGGAGCAAACAATCGGTACTTTGTTCGGAGCCCCTCCCCCCCCTCAGGTTCACCGCTCCCTTCCAGAGAGACAGGAGGCCGAGAGAAGAGAGACAGAAACGGCGACGGGGAGACAGGTAGACAGAGAGAGCGAGAGGGGAGACAGGTAGACAGAGAGAGCGAGAGAGGAGAGACAGGTAGACAGAGAGAGGAGAGACAGGTAGACAGAGAGAGGAGAGACAGGTAGACAGAGAGGAGAGACAGGTAGACAGAGAGGAGAGACAGGTAGACAGAGACGAGAGACAGGTAGACAGAGAGAGGAGAGACAGGTAGACAGAGAGAGGAGAGAGGGGGAGGCGGGTAGCACGAGAGCGGACGAGAGACAGACTGAAACAGTGACAGAGACGGGTAGACAGAGAGAGAGAGAGAGAGAGAGAGAGAGAGAGAGAGAGAGAGAGAGAGAGAGAGAGAGAGAGAGAGAGAGAGAGAGAGAGAGAGAGAGAGAGAGAGAGAGAGAGAGAGAGAGAGAGAAAGAGAAGAGAGGGGAGAAAAAGATGGAAACAGCAACATAGAGGGGTAGAAAGTGAGACTCGTCACACCTATCCATGCCATCCTGCTAGTTAGTACTAAGTTAAGGACTGTGGTAACGTGAGCGAGAGACACAGCTGTTTCTTGCCTCCTGCTGGTTGACCCCAGCCTGAGATCCCCCCCACCCCCCACCCCCCCCCTCCCTCTGAGTCACCCCCCCTGTGACTCATGCAGTTGCTCACTCAGTCATCTAGGGGCTAAAGCATGATGGCTTGATTAACAGCCAAGATGGCTGCCCCATCTCAGACCCCTCATGGTCGGGGCGGGGTAGGGAGGGGTGGGATGGGAGCATCCTCTACTGCGTCCGCTATTGTTCCCCCCTCCCCCCCCCAACCCCCGACAACCCAGCTTTGCAGACCGGCACGGCCCAAAGAACCAGCTGTCTTGGCCACTGGCCATGCTTCTCAGGGGAGAAGACAGAGAGAGAGATAGAGGGAGAGAGGGGGAGATGGATGGAGAGAGAGAGAGAGAGAGAGAGAGAGAGAGAGAGAGAGAGAGAGAGAGAGAGAGAGAGAGAGAGAGAGAGAAGCTGAAATGGCCATGGATGGAGGGGAGTATGAAAGGAGGGGTAGGGGTGGTAGTGTGTGTGTGTGTGTGTGGGAGGAGGGGGGGGGGGTACCCTGCAGAGAGTGGCGTTCCACACAGAGCCATGCCAAGAATAGAAAGGGGTCTTTTTTTCTCACAGAGTGACCCATGACCCCTCCCTCCCCAGCCCCCCCACATTCTACCCCCAGACAGCAAAGATTTCACACGCATCTCTTCCACACAATTGATCCCTTCATTCCATAGCCCAGAGACGGAGTGTGGCTTAGACAGACAGGGAGAGGGGGGGGGGGGGGGGGGGGGGTGGAGGGAGGGGAGGGGGGCTAGTGGGATTACAGACAACATTTTGACAACACTGAGGCGTTTCCAACACCAACTTAATCAGAGCCGTCTTGTGTCGTCTATTTGAATGACAATAGCTGTGAATTAGTGATGCCTACCGTTAAAGGGATGTTACGCTATGACAGTATCCTAGGGTATCCTGTGTCTGTTGTGCTTCCTGCCTAATGGAATATCCCGGTTGAGGTGATCAGAGGGGTGTCACACTGCAGGTCATTCGGCCAGTGTTACACTGATACGGCCTGGGCAGACTGGGCCTTTTACTGCAACTAGAAACACCGCAAGACACAATAATGGATGAAAGTAAAGAAGAGGAACAAAAAACAAAACACAAATGGTTGAAATATGAATATAAAGGGAACACATAACACCTGTTATTGTGGCGTTTTACAGTGAATTATTTTCTTAATTGGTTTCCTGTCAGACACCAAATGTGATTCATTGACAGCACATTGATTGACGTAGAAATCACTGGCAGACGTTGACAATAATACTATTAGCGAACACGGTGCTAATTATAAAAATGACTAAACCCAATTTCTATTTTCCTGAAAACTAACATTAGACCTAGGGACAGATTCTTATTTTTCTAAATTGATTGGACGGCTTTCCAAAAAACAAAACAGCCGTCTTTTCTTTTCATCGTGGTCTAATTTTACCAGCAGCCTTGATCCAAATCAGATTCCTGCCTCTCTCTCTCCTGTTCAACAGCCAACACCAGAACAGGGTGCCAGCTAACAGCTCCACTCATAGCTTCATCACTAACCCCCATCCATCTCCACAAACCGACACATCCATCTATGTGGTGGGAGGTGTGGGGGGGTTGTGTGTGTGTGTATGTGGTGGGGGGGGGGGGTTATTGCCTGAGACAAAATTGCCATTAATATGAGCATAAATAAGCAGAAGCACGTCTCATGTAGAAAGGGCTAACTATATGAAACGCTCCTTCTCTCTGGTCGTACCATGCCCTCTGTTGAGATATACATCACAACACAAAGAAACAGAGGTGGCCTGGGGCTGAGGGGAGTTTCCTCCTAAGACTGTCAACATATGAGCGGATATTACAGACTTTGGCTAAAGTCCCTCTGAATTCTCCACCGTGATATTGCAAAGGAGAACAGAAAAAAGCAGTGAACCACGTTCACCCTGACGTTTCCCTCAGTCACTGGGATGTAGAAAAACGTGTTGGATCATACCAAAGACACGGGTCATGTATCAGGACTAACCCTCACACACACTAAATTATTGAAGTGAAAAAAGCAACCCGGTAAAAACACTTCACCTCAACCCCTCAAACATGAAATAAAAAATATATGATCGCTTTATTAACCCTTGTGCTGCCTTCGGGTCACATGACCCAAAGGTTCATAACGAACCACCGTTGTGTTTACCCAATTTTACCCAATACAAAAACAAATAAAAATAATTGTATTTTAACCATTGCAATGTGGGGGGTCTGAGACAGCCTGACAGTTAAAAGAAAATGCTTCACTTTGTTTTTGTAGGAAGTAAATTTGTCGCAATACGACGGTGGGTCACAATGACTGACGGGTCAGAATGACCCGAAGATAACACAAGGGTTAAAAATTTAAATAAGATCTATTGTTTTGAAACATCCCTGCTGCCAGGTACAGTGGAGGATGTGACAGCTTCGCAGCATCCCACTATGACTGATTCTTTCCCATTAACCTGGGAGGGACGTGACTCATCAGGCAGAGCTGATGGCAAACTGACACACAATGAGAGCTCCCACTGGGCACCCACGGCTGCTCTGCGTGCACACACCCAGCGCCCAAACCTACATGAACCGGTAATCTGCCAGGTAGGGCCATCCTGTACACGACTGCCAGGCGGTAAGGCCATCCTGTACACTACGGGAGAGAGAGAGACGGGGAGAGATAGATAGAGAGATAAAGAGATGGGGACAGAGAAAATGAAGGGGAGGTGGAGAGAGGAAAAAAAAAAAAAAAAAAGCGAGAGAGAGATGGGGATGGAGATGGGGAGAGAGATGGAGCATGCAGCATTCAGGAAGTTCAAGCAGACAATTTTAATCCTCCAATTTCCTCCTCTCTAATCATCTCTCTCCAGTCCGAGGCAGACTCCAAATTGGAAACATCTTCCGCATAATATGACACTCACACTGTAAACCCGCACCACATAGACAACATCCACGTAGCAGGAGCAGAGGGGAACAACTTCCCCCTTCTTCAAGGCTCCATGCTAGGCTGAGAGATTAGAGTCGCAAATTGACTCACTTAAAAAAATCCAGTCACATACGTCTTCAACCACACATATATGGCATTACATTTGACACAATATGGCAAGAGAATTGCTCATTTGTTTTTATAAATTGTGATCCTGTTAAAATCTCAGCAGTAAAACCAATAATAAAATGCTTCACAAATAACAGAAAATGTACACACACTTGTATCACTCTCATCTGCTCTCTACTGTACTACAGTGCAGGTCATCTGCTCCCTACTGTACAGGTCATCTGCTCTCTACTGTACTACAGTACAGGTCATATACTCACTGTACTACAGGACATCTGCTCCCTACTGTACTACAGTACAGGTCATCTGCTCCCTACTGTACTACAGTACAGGTCATATGCTCACTGTACTACAGTACAGGACATCTGCTGCCTACTGTACAGGTCATCTGCTCTCTACTGTATAACAGTACAAGCTCCTAACCCAGTTACAGCATGCAAGGGTGGATATGAGTACCGTACTAGCTAATGAACGTGACCTCCCACGGGCTACAAAGGCCTGACTTGTGGCCCTGCTGATGGTGCGGAGCGGCAGCGGATACAAAAGGCTGATTCACTGTGCTGGGAGGTTAGGTTTGAACTCTGGCACCCCTGGAGATCAATTCAATTGAATCACTTGATTCCCTGAACAAATGACTCCAGTCAGACCATAAAATCATCAACACCAATTATGATGAGCAGCTGCTGAGCCGTTCGGGCTCTGGGTTTGCATGGTGGGGAGTTCCCGCATGGTTCATTTGTTCCTCACAGCTCTTTGAAAGTGAACCGTGAGTAATTAAGACTTTTGATCACAGATTTTAAGATTTATCCCAAAAAGTGCAATTAAACAAGACATGCAAGCAGTAACGCAAACGACAACAGAAGTAGCAGAATTTGTCTTTAAAAGTCTTAAAAATATCCTGTAATTGGCCACTAATTTCATGATTTTACATGATATGACATGAGATGATATATGATAATAAAGTCACTCACAGGTGAGGTAATTCATTGGCAATTTAATTACCTCACAATTTAATTTTACCCCAATGATACTCTTATTATTTTGCACATTTACAAGCAAGTAGATAAACTTATTTTTACTAAGGAGGATTTCAAACCTTAAAGTCCAGCACGGCTCATAAGCAGCATATGTTATACGTTTTTCACATCTCACTAAAAAGATAGCTATTGTTGTAATATGACTGTCCTGTGATTATTCTGTGCCCTTTCTCCATCCATGCACCCTCTCCTCTTCCTTCCATCTCTGATGGCTTTTAAATGCTCATACACATATGCCCACTAACACTAACAGCATGAATAATAAACACCTCAAACACACACACACACACACGCACACACTTTGCCTGGTGGGGTGGTCTGCTCACTGACAAGTGGATTATAGGACCACCACTTGTACTGCAGCAGAAATCCCATTAGCCCCTCCGGTGGTACAATATGACATGAGCGCAGTGTTAACGCACTGCTGGGTTGAGCAGCCCTACAGCTCAGGCACTAGCAGGGTTAATTACAGTGGCTGACTTCAGACAAAGCCTGTATGCCTTCTGATCCAGGAGTCACCCTCAACACGTCTGTGCGTATCGCTCTCAGAACCTTCCGGGGAGGACCGACAAATGACCAACATTAAAGCAGGACAGTTCATATCAAAAGTAGATATATTTGTGGCCAAACTGGATGTAAACCGGCTTCATCTCAAATGGCAGTTGGTGGCTGTTTAATCCCTGGTACTTGCACCTGACAGCACATCCAAATAATGGACACAATCAATGACAGATAATGTGATCTGGCAGTTATTTGTAGGGTTGTTTTGTAGTTTTGGGTACAAACCAGCAAGACAAAGTAGGCTGTAATATGTTAAAGTTCCTCACTTGCACTATGACAGAAGCCTATAATTCTACAATGTTAAAATAAGGTTCCTAATAAAGATTAGGAATACATATATAAATGACAGAGGATTATGAAATATTGTATGGGGATTAAAAACAATGTTTACAAAATGTGTAATTTCGGAAAATGTAAAGACAAAGCATAAAAAATGCTAAATTGCAAGATGAACAATTAGAAGTAATTATACTATAAAATCTAACCAAAGCAGGCTTTTGCAAAGTTTCTGTAATAAATGAACAAACGTGAACAGGACAGTTAATTTAAATTTACTTAAACAGTAGCTTACATATGCTCCTCAACATAAATGTTTCAGTTGAATCTTTGAACTCATATTCAATCTCAATCAAAGGGGTCCATTTTCAAAACTGAGGAAAGAACCTCAAAGTAGTTTCATTAATGTGACTAATGATATAACATGAACGTGTAATCCGAAACAATATATTTCAGTTAATAAAAGTGTTATGAATTTCACACTTGACAATAGACGGAGGGTCGGTCGGAAGGGCTTACTGACATACTTTATCTCACTCTGGGTTATTTGAAACAATTATCATAACTGTCGTTTTGAATTAAGCATATAATCCTCTTTCCGCAGTAACCCAATTTCACCTTCAAAGCCATAAAAAATCTGATATTACATTACAGAGATGGATTAAGTTTGTCAAAGCAACTGTTGACCGATTAAAATGTACGGGAATACATTTTTTGGGCATGTCAATGAACTTTAGAGAGAAACCCAAACTATCACAATGTCAAACCAGATGTATTATCACTATTGAGATTTTTATCTGATAATAATTGTATTTGTTAAATGTTCTCTTTTTGTGCATTATGATACATCATTGGATTTTCTACATTATTGCATTACAAGTTTTTCAGAAAGCCAAATAGTCAAATTCTGATTTGAATTAAACATATTGATCATTAAAATAAAGCTTTAATAGCTCAATTTATTGAACAGCAGATGAACGTAAACACTGCTCTATTTGTCTATCAGCAGGATAATCATTGAGCAATTTAGTGACAAAGGTCTGTTGACTCTTTTAATCACCCCACTTGTTTACAACCAATTGGAAGAATCCAGTGAAAGGTTTCTTACAACCTTCTTTAGTTAACTGCTAGGGAGAACAGAATCGTTGATGAAAGTATTTAGTGCCAAGAGCTTAATGTCTTAGAGAATGGAACTACAGTTGCACTCAATCTTCCAGCTCTATCCACAGAAGGACACTCCAATGCACACTTTTCCATTCCAGACATTTACATGTATCCAACATAGAAGCAACTTCCATATCCATCTAAAGTCACATTTTAAACGTCAAAAAATATTCTTAGATTATTAGATATTGTCAATATGAATGAGTGCATCTAGTTCACTAGAAGAGAATCCTCTCTACATATCTTCATGCTTGTGGGACCCAGCAAGGCAGCGAACGCTAGTAATGCCCGCACATGACGACCCCCCCTGCCACCGAGAGACTAAACCACCGCTCTACCACCCACAACTCCTGGAAAAGCTTTCCACTCAGCGAGGGTCCTGTTCTCACTGAGACTCACACTGACAGCGGCAGCAGACTGAGAGAGGCGCCCGCTCCTCTCTCCCTCCACCGAGCCCCAGAGGTACGGGGCTGAGGGCAGAGCTGACCTGGATGCAGAGCGAGGGGATGAGAGAAAGAGAGAGAGAGAGAGAGAGAGAGGACGTGGAGAGGAATTCTACAAGTTCACTGTCCTCTTACAGGGAGAAGTGGAGGAGAAGGGGGGGGGGGTAAATAAGCTATTGTCTCTCAGGAAAACACAGCAGTCTTCTTTTGTGGAAACTGGCAAGGATCCTGCTACCAGAAAGGAACCGGTGCACGGCACCACACTCCAGTCGAGAAAATAATGATTCTAATAACGCTGGCAATAAGAAAGATAATGGTAATAACGACGAGAGGGCTAACGGGTCATCCCCTAATGAACACAGTGCGCTGGGAGTTTCAAAGCCCTTTTCATCCAGCCCGACTGGGCTCATTTGTATCTGCCGGTCACAATAGTCTATTGTGCACCCCCCCACACACCCCCACCCCCCTTCTACCCCCTCCTGGTCTCCCAGCAAAGTCTCCAAACTCAAACTCTCTCGTGTTTTTTTCTCCCTCCTCCTTCACTCTGCCTCCTTCCACTTTAACCTCTCCCCGGCTCTCTGCTGGAGTGACGGGGGATGTCAGAGGTTGTCTGGCCTCGCTGACCACAACAAGCAAGTTAATCAGGCCGGGCGCTGGGGTCCGGCTCGTCCAGGGGCACGGGGGGGAGAGGGCTTTCTTCCTCTCCCCCCCCCCCCCCCCCGCCCCCTCTCCGTCTCCTGTGTGCTTTAATTGCCAGCGCGGCGTGTCAAGAGCTCGGGAGCGGACAGCGACGCTCCACACGCCCGGCTTGGCGGGGAGCAGACGGGAGTGCCACACACGCACACACAGAAACTTGTGCCTCAGTGTATAAACAAGAGATTCCACAGAAACGCTGGCGCGTGCACGGAAGGCGCAGGAAAAATACCGGCTGATGCAGTTAGGAGGACTGACGGATCCCGTTCAGAACAGAAAAGGACTTTCTAATGTCTGTCTAAAAGGGAGGAGGAGAAATGCTGAAGAAGAGGAACGAACCGGAACGAAAAGGTACATCGTTCGTGCGAAATATGTCTCATTTGGCATGCTGAACTAGGATGGCAATGCGAGGAAACAGGAGGGAAGAAACCATGGTGACAAGACTGTAAAGACTCCAAGAGAGGGAGACAACTGTGACACTGACAACAGAAAGGAAAAACAAGCAATAATTCATTACTTTAAAAAGCCTGTCAACGATAAATTGAATTCTCAACATCCCCAAAAAGACGAAGTTTCTTGTTATTTTTTGAAGACCGTAAAAAAAAAAGAGGGAGGGAAAAGTTATGGGGTTTTTTTAAGAAAAAGGGAGGAAAGAAGGAGGAAGAAGAAAAAAAATCAGCTTCGATTGCTGCCAACTTACCATCCACCAAGTCCTGGCCGAGATGTCGTAGCAGAGCTGCCATTTGATGGAGCCTTCCGAGGTTTTGCCTGCCATTACGCTGTCAGCAAGCTTCATCTGATGCTAGTGCACTCACCGGAGATAAGACACCTAATTGAGAAAACATTTGCACTGGCATGTTGGGCAACATGTAGCCCACTCCATACCATATGGAATCATGGGTAAAAAAAAAAAAAAAAAAAAAAAAAAACCTCATTGACAATGAACCAATCTCACACAGACCCCGTGGCAAGGTGAGCGGCAGTCATCTGCTCACAGAGCGCGCCGTCTTTAAAAAAAACACCAGAACGATGAGCCTTTTTTCCACATCGCTGAGCGCTCGGGTTCTTTCCCCTCCTTCCTCTCTCTTTAATTAGGACTTGTTCTTCATTATCACCATCATCATCATCGGCCACCACCACTGGTCCGTTGACTTGGGTATGCACAAGTTCTTCTTTTTTTCCTCACTTTCTACTCTTTTTTGGAGGAGTGGAGAGATTTAATAGGACAGAGTCAGGTAGAGGGAGTGAGGGCAGTGGGCTGAAACGCCACAGGCTATTAGCCCTGAAATTTCGGCTGGACAGATGGAACTGCTTAAAGACTATCATGCAATGTTTTGTTTTGGGCTATCCCCCCCCCCCCCCACACACACACACACACACACACACACACACCCCTCAACCTCTCGTTTCCCTCCTCCGGCAAATGTCAATTTTTTGGCATAAATACCTGCAGACAATAGGAGACAGAGAAGCTCATATAAACCGGACACAGGAGGGTAGCTTTAATCGGCTGTCTGATATGACACTGTTCCGGTTAGTTTTGATCTAGACAGAGTCTGGACATAGTGAGGTGGAACTCAGGTTGTGTAGGAAGCTGACCAGAAGACACTTCATGCCTCTTTAATCTGAGGAAGGATAAGTAAGTGACCTTAAACACTTAATATATTTACATTAAAATAATTTGAGTACAAAATAATGAGTTTTATACTTTACTGTCTAAACTATTAATTATGACATTTGGAACCTTTGACTGCTTTATAAAGCAAATGTAAATTAATTAAATTTACTGAAGTTAACTATTTATGCTGTACAAGAATTATATTAAAACTAATTCAAGCTCTCAAGATAAAATACTTGTGACTTTTGCATGAGTCAGGTAGCGTCAGTTGCAGTACCGACAAATAATGTATTTGAACGCTTGACTTTTGAGAGTTTGGTTTTTCTCTGTCTTCCGGGAGGCAGTTGCAGTGAGCAGGGCTGGTGGGGGCAGGAAAGGTGTCTTGGCTCCCTGCAGCTCAGGTAGCTCATCTGGGGGAATACCTGAGTCAGGGGGGAGTGGGAGACCGAGAGAGCCCATCAAACAGTTCTCCCATTGTGACACAGCGGCTATGGAATTTGATTCAGCCAAAGATACTGAGGGCGCTTTGGGGAGGGTATCTTGAGTGCACAGGTACACTGCACCTTGAAGAGTAAAACTCTGTAGAGAGGCAGGGAGGGGAGTGAGACTCACTTCGCCTTCTGTACAAGGGATTTTTCAAAAACTTTCTAGCACACCGTGTTCCTAAAACGATTACAAAAATATTGAAACTTGACCTTTCCTGTTTTAGGATGTTCACAAATGTATTGATGGATAGTTTAAGATGTTATGTGTAAAAAATGTGTTTTTTGATAATCACATTGATAATTAGGATACTTTATCATATTTGAGCAAAATATTTGAGCAAAAGGAAAATGTTGGGGTGTGGAAAAGTGGGATATATTTTCAGAGGGATAACGAAAAATGGTCACTGAATAATATTTAAAGATTGTGTAATATTAATATGTATTGTAGAATTAATTGTGAACTTGAAACAACTTCCTCTAGAAATATTTTACGGGGTAAAATCTGTAAATCTGTGTAGTTCAAGCACTGGTAAATTAACTATACCACTACTATTTTAACTATTCTAACTTTTCAATCATAATTACACATATTACACTGCAAAACATATTCTGGCAGACTTCTCACATAAGCAAGGCATTAATTTGTATGGATATAATAAAAATAAGTAATAGTGAAAAATTACATATTCTGTATTAGTTTAAAATGCCATGATCCTACAACCTTGCAGAATAATAGTCACATAGACAGTTAGACATTTAATTAATGATTTACTTGTATAATATAATATAGCCTAAAAGTCACAGCCAGTCGAATCCAATTAAATCACCTACAATATCAAAACATTGTCTTATATATTATCTTATACCAGCAATGCTCTTTTGATACTAGGACAACAGAATAACAATTAAACAGAACTGTTGGTCTGAGAGGGTCTGAGTGAGTGACGACAGTCAGTCAACTCTTCCAGCTCACCAGTAGGAGGCAGTGTTGGACTGACAGGCCTTCAATTTATCATTCTTTCTCTCACAGTTGAAAAAGTTATATTTTCACAGACAAGATAATTTTCCACTGGATCTCACATTCACTCTGGTACAGAGACGGGTCTTACCGGGATCTTGGATTTCACGCTCAGCATTGCTACCCTCCGAGAGTAGCATGCTGTATGCATCAGAGATCTGCAATGTCAAGAATAGAATTGACTACACTTTTACTTTTAAATTACGGGAGTCAGTTGGCTGAGCGGTGAGGGATTCGGGTTAGTAATCCGAAGGTTGCCAGTTCGATTCCCGGTCATGACAACTGACGTTGTGTCCTTGGGCAAGGCACTTCACCCTACTTGCCTCGGGGGAATGTCCCTGTACTTACTGTAAGTCGCTCTGGAAAAGAGCGTCTGCTAAATGACTAAATGTAAATGTAAATTACAAAACGTTACAATACACGTTACAGGTTATACACACAACATATAACAAGTCAACAAGAATACAATAATAACCGAATATTTGAAAAGGTTTAATTGTGTAAATCTTTTTTTGCATCAAAACTCACTTTTGTGCGCATGTTCTTTTATTTTTTTCATTTACTGTATGCTGCAGCACAAGCAATAAGAAGACAAAAGACCATCATCTGCAAGACCAGACCTCCTGTTAACAGAGAGCCATGTGGAGGAAGAATGATCTACGGAACAAACCACGGCCCTAACAGTACATTCACTTATCAACACCCAATTTGTAAAAAATATATAAAAAAACTCAAAGGAAAGAAACAATCACATCAAATTCCCCAAACCCAGATCGAGTGTCCGTGAAAGGATTTGAGAGCGGTACACATTTTTACAACTCCACAAAGTGAAGCCAGTGAAAGGCAAGGCTGCTTCTGCACATTTTTTCAATTTATCCCCAAATCCAATAACTTAACCAAATGTGTGCATTGGGTTACTTCCTCTTGCTAACCATAATTCAAAACGCTGAAGAAAAAATACATGATTGTCAACATCTGTTCTGCTTTTCCTCTTTGTGAAACATGCTCGAGCCCCCTGGGCGAGCGAGGGGCTGCCACCCAGCACCGTTCCCACTGCATGGTGAAGCACAGAGAAGCCAGCAGAGCAGTGTGTCACTGGAAAGACTCGCCTGGTTTGACAACAAGCAGGTCTCAAACAGCATCTCTGTTCTTTTTTTTCCTTTTTTTCTTTATTTGTATCTTATTGTTCTGGGTGATTCATCAAACGGCTTTATTGACTTGTACCAGGCCGTAATTTAGCCACATATTTCTTTAGCATATTCTTTTTTCCCGGCATCATGATTCATAGGCAGTTCTACATTAAAATGTTTAAAAACGTTTGGTGAGTCAGAAGGTTCTGGGTAACGTTTTTTTATATCGCTTATCTGCCGTATCGGTACTTGCAGAACTTAAGAGGCGCACAAAACGCGAAGCGTTTGACAAAACGCAGGAAGCTCTACTCCAAACAAGAGTGTTTGTTTTCATGCATTTTTCCACTGTGATGGTTGTCAGATGTCTTAGTGTTCCAGATTGTTAAAACTGCAAAGGGAAACGCAGGCAGCACAATAAATACCATCTCCTCCACACTGACCATCGTGTCAACGCATGTATCCCACACGGTATGATCTGTAAACAGTGACTTTGAACTTTTAACGACCTCAAGGATTAGCCGATCAAGCTTGATCGGGGGGCCACTAACTGCCATGGGAAGATGAATCCCGTCTGAAACACTGTGAAGATCCAAACTGTACAGTAGATTCATTGAGATCGACTCCCTTGAAAAGGTAAAGTACTGTAAGTTCGTGCCAAGACCAAACTGCCAGCTCTATCTAGTCTGATGGACTGGTCTGATGTGTTGTTGACTTAAGGGTTTGGGTCAAGGTCTGTTCTGAGACTGGATACTGAGTGAGGACAGTAATGGGGACCTGCTGCACGTGTGTACCGACAATTGGAAACACACTTACACACACCCACCCACCCCCACACACACACACACACACTTACACAAACCCACACACACACAGGCCCTTGCTCTCTTGCATCCCAGTCATCTGTTTTAACGCACCCCAGAATGGGTCAATTTGCCACAGGAAGCCAGAAAGAAACCGTTGTAATATTGAGTCCATCGGTTTCCTAGAGCGAGAATCGAAAAAATCCCTCTGGAATCTATCAAGTTGACTTCAGATCATCTACGTGCGTCAGTATCTTATCGCATGCTCATCACAGATAACTGACCTCCACATGCGGTATCTAACACAAGCAAAAATTGTCACACACCTAAGAATATAAATAGGTAACATTTATATCCTTTTCCTTCCACGCAGAATTTTAAGATTAAATCTCCAGAAAATAAGAGACAAACCACTGATCTAAGGACACACTTCTGCTCTGATCTAGTATTGTTTTTTTCATAATGACCCAACATTAGTGACACAAGGGAAGATTTTTTACTGAATGTCACCAAGGAGGACAATGAGAATGTGCATGTGAATTCGAAAAATGGCTAAGGTTAATAAATTCAAGATATAGAGTCTAAAATACAACCATCCTGACACCTAACTTTACATCCAGCTGGTCCTGTATCTCTCTGGTGTGTGTGTGTGTGTGTGTGTGCGTGTACATGTGTCTCCCTGAAACATATTGTAGACTGAATCTACAACCAGCATCGCAGAGCCCAGAGGGCTGGCAGGGATGGACTAGGGTAGAGAGCAGAAAGATAGAAAGAGAGAGAGAGAGATAGAGAGGGAGAGAGGAAGAGAGCAGAGAAAGAGAGAGACAGAGAGATCGGGAGGGGGAGGTAAAGGGATAGGAGAGGGCTTGAGCACTGGCCATAAGCACCATCTGCCTCTCCATCGCTGACAGAGCCAAGATGTGCGGTCAACTGCTCTCCCGTTCTGGGAGCGGTGGCGAGCTCACTGGCTCCCACGTGCATGCAGGGGACGGACCAGGCAGCGGGGGGAGGAAGTGGGGTGAGGATTGCTGTTTTACATGACCACTTGGAATATTTTGAGGCCTTTTGTGTTCACGGCACACAAGGGAAATAAACAAATCCAATCATGTTACCTAAACCAACTAACTGAACAATTTGCAACAATTATCAACATATTAAAAAATAAATAATAACTAGAGAGGGTACAATTTCTGGGGAAATTGTAGGGAGTGCTTGCTTGCGTCGGTTGCACAGGGGTCCGTTTTTTAATGACATTTTTACAACTGATATTTCTGTATATTTTATATAAAAATGCATAGGGCCTACTTATTATTTATAAAGATTACATAGATTTAAAAGCATCTTTTTTTTGCTGCTCATTTACAACTCAAAATACGAGTTAAGTGTAGAATGAAATATGACGTCTTCTCATTTCCCCTGCAAGAGGCAGCCTCATAGCTGAATCAAAACGAATAAATTTGGCAGACCGGTGTAAACATTGACCTAAGTCAGGTGGCTGAGCGGTGAGGGAGTCGGGCTAGTAATCCGAAGGTTGCCAGTTCGATTCCCGGTCATGCCACGCTCTGGATAAGAGCGTCTGCTAAATGACTAAATGTAAATGTAGTTAGCCTAGCTATCCCCCAAGTTAACAGATGCGAAACGAATGTTCTGCTACAGGTAGTCACGCGTGTTTTCGTGACGTTAGTGACGTTAGTAACGTCAGTGACTGTGGCTAGCAAATTAGCCACCGTTAGCTTCACTTTTCACCACAAAAACGCAATTTCTACTTAAACCATGCAACGGAACGTAAATAAAAATACAACCAACGCAATCGCTAACTAGACGAACCTTTTGACACCGCCATTGTGTATGTAGTCCAAATATTGACTGATCCTTAGGGGGGCGAAAATAAACAATAAATAATATATATGTGAGAGAACAAAGGCAAAGCACACCCAATAATAATAATAAATTAAGCTATAACTTATTGAGAAACTATAACTCCCAGAGCACCAGTATATCATACAGTATAAGCATACAAAGATGAAAAATGAAGGAAAAAAGCTAACCCCACTGCATCAGATTAATGACTGGAAAGCGTCATGCAACCTCTCCCTGGTTTCCTCAGAAAAGATCACATGGCGCCCTTGAATGCTATTTATACCCCTGGACCTTTACCTACGTCTTAATGGATCATCAGAAAGCACTCATCAATTAAGGCGGGTGAGAGTTGATGGTCAAGTTGGCAGAAACGTTCAACTTTTGGAGAAATGTGTGCAGAGGTTTTCTGCACTCGTGGCAATCTAATCGGAAACCGCTTTTTTTGCCTTCCGCAAAGGGCCCTGCAGACACTTGGAAATAGCAGCCAGACGTCGTCAAGGCGAGCCAAATGCCAAAAGCACCAAGAACCGTCCCTAAAACAAGACATTGCGCTGTCCGTGCCATTCGAGGCGACAGGCCCTCCTCCCCGCGCTGGGCCCGTTACCCTGAGAGCCACCCACCATGCTGACGTCCATCTTGGCACATCCGACTGAATCAGAGAGAGTAGGGATGAGTGGCGGCCAACACTGTCATCCTGACGTCCTATGTCAGCCAGCAGCAACCCACGCAGTGCTCCTCTGACCTTCACTCATTCCCCCCGCTCTCCCCTCCCCTTCTCCCACCCCCTCCCCCACGGCCCACTCCAGCCTTCCGCTAGAGAGCGAGCCTGCCCTCGGCACCGGCCCTCATGTCCACGCTAACGCTGTCCGTGCCACCACGCTGATTATTATGCACTGATGGAAAAAAGTATTTGTCAAATGTGACAGCTGTTATCGCTGAACACTTTTTTCTTTGGTACATCTGAATACGTTGGGAGTGACTTCATGTTTTTTAACTGTGATTTAGTAAATAGAAAAACAACAGTGCATCTGTTAAAAAAAAAAAAAGATTAAGGGACCATGCAGTTTGCTTCGCACTTCGTCTCTCATGTGTGTGCAAGTCATGCAGGAAAGCATTTGGAAGGCTCCATCAACACAAAGCAACACACAGACATATCACCTCATATGCCAGCTGTTAACAATGGTTGCTGAGTGATAAATTCAGCTATAAGGGTGTTAATTGTTAAAACAGCTAATTGCCAACCAAGTTGTTTATGTACATCTAAATATCTCACCAGGTCTCTGCTCCGCTCCCAACAATTTTCCTGATCAAAGGAATAGACCCCAGGGACTAGCTGGCAAGGTACAAGCAACTTCTTAGGATTTGGCGCTTGTGGATGCACAGGAACCTCAAGCCAGCATTAACAGCAGCAGTCACTTCCTTTCCAAACTTAGGGATCTTCACAGGATGACACCCAAGACACAGAACCGTGCTCCTCCTTTGAAGAAAAACACGTTTGGAAGTCAAGACACAATAGCTACTGTGCTTTAAAACAGAGGCCCAACACATATGTTCAACAAACCTGGCAATGAACCATATATTCCACAAACGTATTGTTAATACAAAACTGACATGGATCGCAGGCGCCAATTGCATGAATAGTGTTTAACTAATCAAACATTTTGAACTGAGGACTTGAAGCAAGAGGACGTTCTATTTGTAAATTTCTAATACCTTTCGAAGTTCAACGTCGGTATAAATATCGAAGACATTAGTGACATAACATAGTGGTCTAAAGTTGAAAAGTCGTAAGACAGTAAACTTGGTTAAACTGGCAGCGCGCGTAGCTAAATTCATAAACATCCGAAAACGCGCGCTAGATTGAAAGGTTAAGCCCTCACATGATGTCACGTGCTGACAAACATTTGTTTTGCTATGAAACAAGGCAATACATGGAATTTTAAAAATATAATGATTATTTTTGTCATGATTTGACCCCCCAAAAAGTAATATAGCCTACCACCTCAAGTCACAGAGAATGTTAATGATTCTGAAATGGTAACACATTTCTTGGGAGAAGACTTAGGGCAAGGTGTGATGTTTGTGCCTTTGTTAGTCAATATTGTGCTGCAACTTGTACTATTGACCAGCCAATATTCAGAATGTGTAGGTAGCCTATAGCCTACTCAAGAATGCAAAAATGGACATCAGTCTCAAGTATTGGTACGGTTCAGTTATGGTCAAATATAAAACCCGGTGACAATAATGCCACTGTCACAGCTCAACCTAACTGAATAAAAAGGCAACACCTGGATGTAAATAAGTTAGGTCTAAACCCTTAATTTCATGTAACCCATAGGTCTATTTGCATAACAGAACACGTTGAGCATCTTTCTTCAATGAGAAGAGTCAATCATTTCAAATGTACACAATTTGGGTGGCAGGGAGGTTAGG
Source organism: Osmerus mordax (assembly GCF_038355195.1). Lineage (NCBI taxonomy): Eukaryota > Metazoa > Chordata > Actinopteri > Osmeriformes > Osmeridae > Osmerus > Osmerus mordax. The sequence goes on from NC_090075.1 coordinate 4,777,636, forward strand.
TAAGGTTGGTTCTTAGATTTCCCCTTCCTCGCACAATGCTCCCATTGTTGTGACTGCAGATTAGTGACTGGAACTGAACTTCACAAAATACCTTCTCTCCCCTGAGTCAGTTACCTGAAAGCTCACTTTTATTCGTGCTACCTTTGAAATTCTCTCTCAAGGCTGCTTCAATGGCTTGTCGGAGTAGTCGGCTTTCATCTACGTATTTAGAAGTATGGCTTATGACTAACGGACCAAATTAGCCTGTCCATCTTTGTGACAATACCTTGAAGGATCTCCTTTGAAATACAATCCATTTCAGGTTATGGAAGTATATTAAGCTTGGATTGAAAATGACTGAACAGTCATAGTTGAGATGTAAAAACATTACAAAGAGGCCTATGGTAAGGATTCCACTGTGGTGGACCTGAATTGTGTACTTGGATTGGAACTTTTTGTTGTTGTTGTTAAAGGTCAGCAGAAAGCAAACTAAACAAAAATCAAGTGTCCATATATCCGTCTTGTGCTTGACGCCCCCTTAGAATAGCGACATCCAGATTTAGACTAGTCAGAGTTGATGAATGAAGGCATTAATTGAAAATCGTCACTATAGGAGACCAACATGATGCGGTTTTGGCTGTGGGCCGTGCCAGCCTGATAAAGTGCTGAAAGAAAAATGAGCTGCTCCGAGGAAAAATGGAGAAAGGGAGAAGAGGGAGGGAGCAGCTAGTAGGACAGGGACACAAAGGACAATGTGGGTATTGAAGGTGATCTCTCTCTCTCTTTCCCATTTTCTCGCTTTCCAGACCATGAAAGTCTATTTCTATGCATAGTATTTCTGATCATATAGAGTCTAGTAAAATTAGTCTTATTATTTTATATTGAAGAAGACATCAGCTACATTTTAGCTTTGGTGTCATTGCTGTTTCCAAATCCCAACAACCATCCTATTGCGTCGTGTGTGTGATCGCAGAATTAATCGTTACCTCAGTTCGCTGAAACCTGACAATTTCCGCGAGCATAGAGTGGGGGCATGATGACACAAGACCTTTACAAGGCGCAATAAATATCAGGATCTCGGAGGTCCTGTGCTCCCTTGGCCCGACCCCCAGCGCCTATACTGTATCACAGGGAACAATGCTGCTGCAGACCCTTTTCCATGTACTGCTGCTTAGCATAATTAATTTGATCGGCCTACAGTAAGGCTCAGCGCGCCCGTGCCTTCTGCCACGGTGAATCACGTCCTCGCTCTAACCATACCGAGCGAACTTCACGCTGCACTGGCTGGAGTCGGACTCGCCGCGGCCAACCCCTCTGTTCACTGAAGATAAGCTCACCACAGATATGCAGATCAAGAACATCTCGTTGCTTTTTTTGTACAGGGTTGATGTAACTAGGCTACTTATTTAGACGTGGCTTGCAGATTATTACAGTGACTTCCCTACTTGAAAGATCTCGAGAAGACAAGAATTGAACTGTGCAGTTGGCCTATAGTAAAATATTCAAGTTATATCTGACATGGCTCTTGTCACTACAAAATGTACAATGCTTCTCCTAAACAACATTTCAGAATCGAGTTTCTAGGTGTCTTTGAAGTGGATAACCTGAAAGAAGAAGTAATTTCACCAGGATGGTCCATAGTTCAGAGCCAAATTTTACATCTTAGATGTCATGTTTACACTTGTTCTGTTTCAGTGACATGATATAGACCTGTTCGTTTGAGCGCATGGAGGACCCTGCGGCCTTGTCATTCAGGAAAACGTTGTGAGTTCTGTGCGAGATCCGTTTGTGAAATTTGGAGAGAAAAAACTGCGAAGCGTGTAGGCTACAGCATTGTAGCTCGTGTTACCATCAGCTGAGAAAGAGGGAGAAGAATGAGAGAGAGGGAGAGAGAGAGAGGAAGGTTGAGAGAGAACGAGGAAGGTTGAGATCGAAAGAGAGAAGGAGTGAGAGAGAGAAAAAGAAAGAAAGAGGGAAGGGGCCAGAAGAGAAACAGAGGATGTCTCATAGAAGTGTTGCCATCTGCAGCCGGCACTGTGCTTGGCAGCTTCTCCGTCCGCCTTCCATTTCCCAGCGAGCAGAGATTAACAGACAAGCAGAGCAGTCTGGCAGTCACGCTGGCCCTACCGGAGGGACAGCTCCCCCGAGAGGGAATTATCCAACCCCTCTGCAGGCCCTGATACCACCACCGCTCAACAAAACACCTTTTCACATCCAAAACCCAGAGGATGGAGTAGTCCTAATATCGCTTGGAGAGGACTGCTATTGTTCCTCGTCGCAGAAATGCCCATTCTGGCACGGTTCTGCTCCAATCCAGCCTGTCTGGTTTAATTCCAAACCACAAGCATATTGCACCTCTTCATTTTTTGTTATCTCTTTCTCCCCCGCTGTGCAAGTTGCTGTCATTTTAAGGCAGTCAATGTCACCGATTTTGCAAACCCAAGAAATGTGAATGTCAGAGAGACGAATAGGATCTGTGGTACGGACTCATAAAGACAGACATGAAGCCCAGACACAGAACAGGAGATGATGCCACTGTGCCTTGTGAACATGAAAGTTGTGCTGTGTGTTGCTGGCTACGTAGCCTACACAGTTCAGGGTCAGTGGCCTGAAACAGAGCTTGGCTGGGACCAGGAAGCCTGGAGAGTTGCCCCAGTGCCTGGCTCTTTACCCTGGCCTTCCCTCCCAGGGTTAGAGGGCCTGCTGGTGGGTGCTTTAGCTGGCCAGGGTGGGGTGGTGGTGGTGGTGGGGGGGGGGGGGTTGGGCAACCCAGACAGGGTCTAATGAGGTCCCAATGCCACTCCAAGTCCTGAAATCTGATCCTTGAGATCCCCTCGCGCTATCCAGTTTTTTGTTTACCCCGTTTGGACGGAGCAGCAGAATGTCAAATGTTAATGTGAGGATTGATATCATACTGTTGCAGGGCTGTGGCGGGTGCTGTGGTGGAACAGAGATGTGGACACTGCCAATTCATCACACAGACATGTTTTAGTGGGCACGGCTACTTTTGGCAGAGTTAAACATAGTCCTCACCAACCTGTGAAAAGGAGATGTTATATTTAGCATTTGTAGTTACAGCGCAATACTGACACTTGAAGAAAATTCTTCAAATGAAGGATGCCAAGAATTCCATATTCATGCAATATAACCTTATGTCCCACTACAATGTCAGGTCTGACATACATGAAATCCCTCTGAATCAGGGCGCAAATATATGAATTGAACCTGAATTGCGCCAAGGAAGGGCTCGCTGAAACGCCTGTGTCAAAGCTGGCCTGTGTGTACGAGAGTCATTCGTCATTGCCCATGATTAGCACCACCTGCTCGGTGGGAACTTCAATATGGCCGCCCCCATGCTTAGCGCTGGGAAGTAGCTGCTGTGACAGTGGGGTCCACACAGGGCTGTCCCTGCCTCGGCGACAGGCCTGATTACTGGAGATTAATAGTGGTTAATAGTGCTGGGGACTTCCACTGTGGCACTGGGGGACATACTCTCATTAGTGCCTGGTTTTAATTACCGCCATTAGCCCTAGCTTGTCCTCTCTAAACAGGCCATTTCGAACCTTTGTGTCCCTTTCGGTGACAACAAATCAAAACTGTGTGAAAAAACAGGAAACAAGCTGTTTTTTAAGAAGTTTTTGAAAAATGAGACTCTACTGTACCCTTGAGTAGAGCAGAGTAGTTGGACTTTGTGTTTGATCACCATGTGCTGGGTTTTATCCTGTCCGGACAAGACCGTATTTACAGTAGCTGAGATCCTTTTTGTTGATGGACCCCCTGTTGCTGGGAGTGTGTTGGTATAGCTAAGCAGACAGATGCTGGGTAATAAGTGTTTAAATGAGATAATTAACGAGTGCTGTCAAGTGAGCACAGTCAGCTCTGCTGGCCAGATTCAGACCAAGAGCTGGTTCTCTGGTTCTGACAGACTCTTTCCCATCATCATAGATCAGCGGCGCTAGACTGTACACTCGGAGGCCCTCACAAGGGAAGCATTATTACAACAGCAAGCTCAGCTCGCAACTGCCTCAGTCCCTTCAGTTGGTTGCACACAAATGGCTTGCTACCTCGTTGTCATGACGTGTACAAAATCTATATGGTTCCTTTGTCAAACCGAGCCTATTCTAACACCCTCTCAGCAGTGAAAAACGGTTGCTAAGTTAATTTTTTATTTTTTTTCGTTGTCCTTTTCACACAGACTGTGAATCCCAAAGCAAGAGCTCAGAGTAGCTAGAGAGTGCTTGGGATAGTCCTTATTTGACCAGGTAGAGAGTTTAAGGTCTCACTGCCCGCGTGTGGACAAAACACAGGGACAGTGTGATGGGAGAGGAGAACGGGCCCATGACTCTCAGACGGGGGAGAGACACACACAAGTTCTTGAGCACGAGACGACTACGATCCCTCCAAAAAAAGGAAACAGAACACTCTCCGATCTCAGCTTCCTGTTTGTTGTTGTAAAGTGTTGTTTCGGTTACCTGGGCGGGAAATGCAAAGTGCAGAACACTCTGATTCGCCGAGCGCTCTTCCCTGCTGAGCCAGACTTGGACGAGGACCTAACAGTTGGTCACGCTTCCAAAGTGCTTTCTTTTGATTGGCAGATCCATATTGGACACTGTCTCTGGATGGGTTCCTTCCCAAATAGAGTCCAGGCCAGAACTCAATCAGTCTTGGACACACTAGCAGGGTGTGGATAATATTGGCATGGTTCTAACTCACGTTCTGAAACTAATTCGGTGGCAGCAAAATGAGCATGAATTATTAAGGGAATAATAAAGATGGCCGCCCCGTCGTTCCTTCCTTCCTCGCGGCGATTCGTGGAGCCAGGCCCTCATTAAGAATGGTATTACTCTCAACGGTCCATTTCCATGATTCAAGAACAGAGCTGTGAACTGTCAACTGAACTGTCAGAATCTAGAAAGGAACATTGCTTTCTGATTTTTGCATTTCCTTCACCTAAAGTCACGTTATTCCAGTGAAATGGATAATATAATTGGGCTTATCTGTTGTACACATCCATTGTGGCTCAAAATTATATACTAGCTAGCCGGCATTCCTTTACTTTAGCCTATTTAATGGGTGCCTTGTTACACTATGACATGACCCATTAGACAATGAGTGGACGGGCTCATTGACTGTCATGCATGACTGGCTCTTCACCACATGCTTTCTCTCCTCTCTGGTTGTTCTCATCCCGGGTTCGGCTCCCGCTCTGTGCTGTGAGGGTCAGGTCAGGCAGGCTGGTGCCCCACAACGACCCTCCCCCCCTCCCTAGTCCCCCGCCCTCCCCACCAGATGAAAAACAATAAAGAAGAGAAATCAAGAATGCCAAAACCATATGGAGAGGAGCACTGGGGGCTTCGGGCAATGAAGAGGAAGATCCCTGAGCCAGTTGAGCTGGATGATGCGGTGGGGCTGGGGAGGGGGGAACGAGGGGCCAAGAGGTGGGGCTGGGGAGGGGGGAACGAGGGGCCAAGAGGTGGGGCTGGGGAGGGGGGAACGAGGGGCCAAGAGGTGGGGCTGGGGAGGGGGGAACGAGGGGCCAAGAGGTGGGGCTGGGGAGGGGGGAACAAGGGGCCAAGAGGTGGGGTGGGGGAGGGGGCGGGCGGGGACACGGCTAGGACTGGGAGGTCCCGTGTCCCCCGTGTCCCCCGCCCCGGCTTACCCCGGAGCTGTGCTGCTCACAGACAGCGCATGGGGGGTGGGGGGGCTGGGGGTGGGGGGTGGGGCTGGGGGTGGGGGGCGTAGGGTACAGGGGGGAGGTAGTGCCTGCCAACAGCAGGTGTCGGCCCATCCTTGGGGGAGTGAAGCAGCAGGCTGGGTACTGACGTGTGGCAGGGAGAGGGGGCCTGGCAATCTGCTGCAGTAGGCCGGCATGCTGGAGCGTCTGGACAGAGAAGAAAGACTGACAGACAGACAGGTAACCTGACAGAGATAGATGGCCGTATAACAGACTGGTAGACAGATAGACTGGAGGACAAGAAGACAGGTAGACTGACAGACAGACAGGTGGATAGACAGATATAATGACAGGTATATTGATACACAGGTGGACAAATAAACAAGTAGATTGACAGAGGAAATAAATTCACTATGTAAGGTTTTAAGTTTTGTACATATGATTGACATCAAACATATGCCTATACATGTCACTTTAAAATACATATGTGTGACATACACTCATACACCCCTCAAGCAACCTCTGAATAATTTATATTTTATCCAAAGTAATTGAAAAATACCCATGCCCTGAATATAAAAGAAAAAATGCAATTATGTATGAGAATGTCTTGAGGTCAATAATAGTCCACTGTTCCTTTCATATGGTAGCATATTGTTAATGCTTTCACTGAACATCCAATAAGCATACCATTAGGCATATCATCCTGTGTAATTGCATGACATGGACTTGGACAGTGAACCGATGGATGTGCGTTCTGTCTAAAGATGCTCAAAGATGACACGCTGTCTATTCATGCTGCAATCCCATACCTCTCCCAGTGGGTGTTTTAACGGGCATGGGTGTGAATGGGCATACTGGTGAGTTGGGTGACCCTGTCTCCAGGATGCCCCCTCCCCCCCCTGTGCATCACGTCAAACTCAGATGACGTCCCGGGCACACCACATGCCAGTCAAGACACAGACACTGTCCTTGGCTCTGTGAGCCACTGTGGTGCTGCCTGCTGGTGATCGTCCACCGCGAAAACATGTGCTTTGTGTGAAAGAGCCATGTGACAGAGGGAGGAACCTGCCCAACTTGTGTCAACTCAGCTTCCCACTTGTGAGTTTGTGTGTTGTTTTTTTTTGTGGAGTGGGAGGGGTGGGGTGGGGTGGGGGGGGGGCGCTTGGCTGGGGGGCGTCTGGGTCTTGCAAACCCCCCATGGTTGTTTCTTTTTTTTAAAGCAGAGAAGTGACACAACAAACAAAATGGGTTACGTATGGACAGCCTGGCAGGAGAGAGGATTGGCACAGTGTGTGTGTGTGTGTCTGGCTGAGAGGGTCTGTGTTTGAAAAGCGAGAGCTGGTCTCTGTCCTCCCCTGCTCACAGCCAGGTCTTCAACTGCAGCCAACAGCTCTGGATTCTCCTCAGCCCCCCAATCCCCCTCTCGGCAGATCCCTCTGCATCTGAACCCTCCTGGGCCTCCTTCACAACTTTGTGCCAGTGTGTGTGTGTGTGTGTGTGTGTGTGTGTGTGTGTGTGTGTGTGTGTGTGTGTGTGTGTGTGTGTGTGTGTGTGTGTGTTTCTGCGTCTGCGTTGAGACGGAGAAAAAGAATGTTTGCGAGAGCGTGTTTGTCCGTCGCAAGTGTCTTCGTGGGAGGCGACCACCAAAATAGAGCGAGGAAGGTGTAATCCGGTTTAAATAAGTAAAGGTGTTTGGTCCTTTAAAATGACCTGCCCATTCAACTGTCTGCCTAACCTGCATCTTTGGCAACATCTGGGTGTTTTCTTTCTCCTCCGCATTCTCCCCGTTAGATTAGGTATGTATAATAGATGTGTTAGGCCTCTAAATGCTCAATATGTTCAGCAGTTAGCCAGGCCTCAGGTGAGCAGCGTGGCAGTCAGAACCAATTACCTCCGCTCTTTACACTTCCTCCCAACCTCGCCTCACCAGAGAGGAGACAGATGCGGGCGCACAGACTTCTGGGTAGGATCGCATGCGTGCCGGTATTATACCGCACATTAGACATGTAATTGGGATGATCAAAGTGGAAACGATGCTCGGTTGTCAATTCTATATTTGCCTGTCACCCAAATCATTTGCGATCAAGGGGGAAAATCTTTCATTGTTAGGGCCCATAAAATTAGAAATTACATTTAACAGTATTGTTTCACCTGTACATTATGTATTTAATTGTATTTATATGTCTGTATGCTTTTGAAAGTGAATGGACTGTAATGTGTAACAGAGTGTGTTTTAGTGGTGTACTGGGCTGCATGCTACAGTCAGCACACGACCACAGCCGTCAGTATTTAATAACATGATGAACTAGTGGACCAAATCATTGTGTTGGATGGCAGTTGTTCAAGCACACATACTTAACGTTATTTCAACTATTTGGGGAATTCAAATAACCTGCCCTTGGGCATGGCGTGACCTAAATTAACTCTGTTCATATGAGGTTGGGCTGAGACCACAATCAAATAAATGCAATAATTGTGGTGATAAATTTTCTTCCTCAGAGTAGGTCGGTGAAAATGTATGTGGACGTGTTTAATCAAATTTAAATTACAAATGTGGTGGATATTTTCTCATACATTTTAAAGGGCTTCCTGTCCAGTCGAGTGAGGGTTAGAGGCCTCGGTTTGATCAAATGAAAAAAATAAAATAAAAAGTAAATAAATGAATAAATGAAGACGTCGTTACTGAGGATATTTCCAATATAATCCCAAGTATTCTCGTAGGAATGTTAAGGTAGAATTTAGATTTGCCTAGAGCTGCTTTCTATCGATTCACCAGCAGGGGGAGGCCCACTATAAAGTGCCAGAAAGAAATGGCCCAGCAGCAATGGCAGTACCTGAGAGCACTGAAAATCGAGAGAGTTGGGAACATTACAATCCAATCAAATAACATTCTTTGCACCCCCCCCCCCCTCAAAAACAGTCAGACCTTTTGAATTATTTGTATGGAAGATTTGTATTTTTAAAGAGAGATATAGAATATATAGTTACTTTGGTTGTTCACAATGTGTGCTTCATGTTTTGGCTACTCGCAATGTTTTGTGGCTATCTTGTTGTTATGATCAGTGACCTATGCACTTTGTAAAGCTCTCTCTTGGAAGTCGCTTTGGATAAAAGCGTCTGCTAAATGAATAAATGTAAATGTAAATGTATAGTTCAAAAAAGGTTAGTTATCTGTAATCTCGGTTATCTGTAATCTCAGATTTAATTTAACACCTTTCACATTCTGGCATCCTTCTGTTGATTTCTTGACTTTTGAATACATTTACAAGTAGTACTACTTACCTTTGCAATAAGAATACCACATACATTATATTTCTAATATCTAAGTGAAACGTATTTTTGTTGGTTAGGCCCAGTTTCCCCCTAACCATCAGCAATGTTTACAATCTTGTCAGCACTCAGAAACAACAAGACAGACACATGACATAGAAACAAAAAAACAAGCACAGCTCCGGGTCATTTACTCACAATCTTTTTTTGATGAACACTCCACAAGTAATTGATTAAATTAAAACACACATTAGCATAATCGAGTGTTTGTATATTCTCGTCTTGAGTTTAACCAAGCCCAAAGCATATCCCCTCATCTTCTTGTCTCTCTCTCTTCCTTTTCCTTCCCATCCATGCTTGGATGGCCAGTCAGTCACTCCGACTGTCTGCGCTGTCAGTCCGCATCAGCCTCAGTCTCCGTGACGACCTGCCCTGACGGGCGGGGTGGGTAACCCGCGGTGATGGGAGGACACTCTGATATGTAAAGCAGGGCGTCTGGACAATGGCCGATCTGTCAGCCTGCGCTGGGAGGGAGACTGTGACGGGGGTCAACGAAAATGTATGCAGATTTGACATTTCCCAACTTCATTTGCATAGTGTACACATCAAAGTTTTTTCCTTTTTTTTTTCTTTCTTCAAAATTATCATTGTCTCCTCTCTGTTTTTTCTCCTTCCGGTTAGAAACGTGAAAGGGCTTCTTTATTGCTCATAGGGAGTGTACACACGCGCACACACACACGCTGTCCAAACACACACACACTGATAGACACACACACACACACATATCTGTTTCAGAGCTTAGCAGAGCTGCTTTGACATGTGGCTGTCTGTCCTCAGATCCATCCTGCTGTGGTGACAGGGCAGCTAGCTCATCTCTGCTAGCCCAGCCAAAGGTCTCCGCTCCCGGGCTGAGGGCTCGCACCTCTCCCTGGAGCACGGAGAGACAACCACAGCTGTGGCCAGGGAGGTGACGCCTCTGCCATGTGCCAAATCACCAAATGCCATCCATCCTCCTGAATACAAATGCAGCTACGGAGAGATAGTTCCACCTCTCTGCTTATGAACAGTGGCGATTTTAGACCCTTTTTAGGGGTGCTCAAGCAATTTCATCCCAGCACCCCTAAAAATAATAATAAAAACATTTTTTAAATATTGTTTATTATCATTTGATGCTGGTAGTTCATGAAGAAAGTAACATCCTTAGTTTTTTCATTCATTCCATATTTTGCATAATAATACATAAATGTATTACTTGTTATCCAGTGAAATTAGTGATTTATATTAGCAAGGGGGTTTAGCACTTTTGCAAGGCACTGTATTCATGTCACATTATCATTGGGGGCTGAGCCCCCCTAAAGGTCTAATCCTAGAATGCCCCTGCTTATGAATGTATTTTTCTGTAAAACAGATGCCTGAATTCATATGGGATGAGGATGAGAATGTGGTTTGGCTCTGCCTCGACTCAAACTCCTCTGTGAAATGATCGAGTACGAAAGTACATTTTGGTGATTTTTCGGGGGGTAATTACTGTCCGATGCAATTGTTCTTCACCCAAGTCTGGTTCAGAAGGGTAAAAGCATTGTAATGTTCCACTGCCTGGTTCAACTGTGACACTGACATTTAAAGACCACATTCTCCGAAAAGTGTTTATTCAGCCACTTACTACATGCCTGTGGGGCAGTGTAACCGTATATGAATTTGATTTTGGTTTCATACAAGTTCCTTAAATTATTTGAGTATACTTGGCTTGTAAGTAGAAATACATGTTACATTACTTTCATGTTACTTACTGTTAAATTACAAATGATTGGAAAAGTTTATTAAGATTATTATTAAGACTTTAATTCATGAAAATCACCACTTAACCCATCCCCCAATGAATCACAACTTTACATTTTCTTTTTATAATATTGGAATATTGTCTCACAAATTAACTTAATAAAGCTACAAATATTAAGTCAACCCCAAAGGTTTTCAACATGACATCTACAGTAACACAAGACAAAAAGGGTTGATACACAAAAATAAACTGGCATGAATGTAAAACAAATCTTAAATAAATTTGTACTGTGCCCTTTTGTACTTCAAGTGTACTGAATTTGTTTAATGTTTACATGTGAAGTGTCGTGAAGCGGCCCCACAGCTACATTCAAATTTGTTCCAACCTCTGTTCTAGCCATGTTGTGGAGGATGTGGCACCCCAAATATTGTCAATCTCAATTTCAGTTTGTTTCTACCTCCAGTACACACACACACACATACACACAAACATGAGCACACTGGTGACAGAGATGCGGTGCGTCTGGGGACAGAGACTAGGTCACACAGCGTTGGCAGGGCCCTGTCTTGGCTCTCCCACACAATCTGTACTCATGGTATTGGCAGGTCCTCATGACCCCCCACCACCACCACCAGCATCCCCCCCTCCATCCTGCCCCTCATCCCCTGGCCCCAGCCCCCTCTCAGCCACCCTCGCCTCCCCACGATCTGGGGCCACCCGCCTCCACTCTCCCTGGCTCGAGATTACACACCTGCATGGCGGGGGCAGGCAGAAAGAGAGAGAGAGAGACAGAGACAGAGACAGAGACAGAGAGAGAGAGAGAGAGAGAGAGAGAGAGAGAGAGAGAGAGAGAGAGAGAGATGGAGGTAGGGGAGGAACGGGGACAGAGGGGAGCCATTCCCCCGTCACTCACCCCCTCTCCTCTCTCTCTTGCTCTCTCAAATCCCTTTCTCTCTTTTGCACTCACATGCTCCCTCTCTTTCTCACTCCACTCTATTACTATAACTCTCTCTCTCTCTCTCTCTCTGTGATGTCAGCTGGCTGTGAAGAGCCAGGGCCGCAGAGTGCTGACCGCTTGCTGTGATTAAGCACCAACTGGGCCCCGTCCAGAGTACTGGAGCCGCGCCACGCTGCCCCTGTCCTGGCGCGCCAGCCAGCCAAGACCCTCCCTCCCTCCCCCCCTCCACCATCCTCCCCTCAGCTCTGTCAGCCAGCCCTGCTGAGGGACCAAGCCTGCTGGTGCCCAGAACCCAGACCATGCCCATGTACACACGAGATAAGCACTGGGCTGGCTGGATGTTTGTGTTTATGTGTGTGTGAAAAACAGAGAGAGACAGCAGGGAGAGGGACTCTTTACAGGTTTTGCAGGCTGGTGATGGCGGTAGGTGGTACACAGACACACACACAAACACACACACACACATACAAATTATACTTGATTTCCTCCGAGGCAGACTTTCAAGTGATGAGAGCGACTTGGCGAGGTGATGATAAAGTTATAGACAGTGAGAGGGTCATATTGTGTAGCCCCTCGCTGGCCTTGACACCGAGGATGTCTTTGAAGTCAGACAGCTTACTTTCTCCGCCATGGCAACATGAAAGTCCCAGCGCAGTCCCAGTAGATACTAAACTCTCTCATCAAGGCTTTCGAACATCTGTTTTAAATTCCCCAAATCCTCTCTCATGTGCACCAACACTGACAGGAACACCCAGTAATGGGCACATATTTTCTCTGACCATGTGAGAATCTGTGCTGAGAGGACGGGTTCTGGAGCATTCAAACTTTCTTTGACTTTGAGATCAGCATCTTTTGAGGTAGACTCTGGTTGACTACATAGCATGACTTCTGACACGAAGAGAGGAACAAAACGAGGTGTATTTCAAAGAACAACAGCCTTATCTGACTTCTAGAAACTTCTAGTCGCTCTGGATAAGAGCGTCTGCTAAATGACTGAATGTAGTCAAAAAAGCATTTAATCTGGATTGGAAAACAAGTCTGTGGACTGATAATAATAGCCACAAAGTTCTACTAATGAGTTATATGTCTAGACACATTGTCTTATGTAGTCTACGGCTAAGCTTTATTCAAGTCTATGTTGAAGATATTTAAGACCGCAGCAACAGTTATCCAAGATGCTTTATGCCGTGGTACCGTGTGCATGCAGTGAGCCAATGCAATTAATGTCCACTGGCAAGGTAACATACACACAAGTGGAGTTGGAGGCGGACGTCTGCTGGCAGCCGCAGTGTGGAGGGGGAAGGAGGTCTGGACCATGTGTGGGTGACCGATGTGCCAGGCTGGCCCCACAGAGTCCATGAGGAAACACATGAAATGTTAGCACTAACATGCAAAAGATAGAAAGATGGAAGGAATGAGAGAGAGAGAGACAGAGAGAGAGAGAGAGGGAGAAAGAAAGAAAGAAAGAAAGAAAGAAAGGGGGAGAAAGAGGGAGAAAAAGAGAGAAAGAAAGAAAGAAAAGAACTGTGGCAACGAAACAAATATAGAATCTTCCTCCCTCCCACGTTGGACAGCAGTCCGTGATGATGCACGAACCTAGGACCATGGCCAACTCCACTCCAGCCTGTGCTCTTAATACGAAGCTACGGGGGCCTCTGCTGCTTGAATGAGCTCACGAGGACACACGCTAGCTAGCCTAGCCTAGCCGTAGTCACATCTAGCCTAGCCTAGCGGTTGCCGCCGGTCAATCCTGCCTCCATCAGCTGACACGGCCCTGTCATGCCAGACCAATGCCCTCACTGTTGACCCTAATGCAGCCCAAACACATAACCTCAGGTACAACTGGAGACCAAGTCGAAGTTGTGTCAAACGTCATTATATGTGGAAGATACATGGATTGCATCTAGGCTAATGTTGGTAACGTTGCTTTAAAAAGAAACAGATAATTAAGGCTTAGAGAGGTCATATTATAGGAGACATGAAAATAATAATAAAATGGTTGTAGCAACTCTGGGTAAAGCTGAATGCAGAGCTTATTATTTTAAGAATCTTGTTAGAGATTCTTGTAACTCCAGAGAATACATTAAAATGTAAATTGGGATATGGATCTATTGTCAATACATCATTTTTACATTAGGAGCAGTTTCTTGTGCAAGAGAGAGATCGGTAACCATCTCGCCAGAGGTTCTGCCTCAGGAGAAAACCAGTGTCAGGTTACCTTGATGTTAACATGGTCATCAACTGATATCATGTTGCACTCTGCCCTTCAGCAGGTCAGGGTGTGTCGAAGGATCAGTTTGATATGATTGGCCTTGGCCCCTCTACACGTGTGTGTGTGTGTGTACGTGTGAGACCTCACCCAGGACCCAAGCATGACCCCCTGACCTGAGGGCACCAACAGGGACACCGATTGCCAGAAGTCACCTGCTCCCCTCTTCCCTTCACGGCCCCCTCTCCTTCACCCGTAACCCCGGGTCCTCCCACGCCGTGTCCACAAGACGCTGCGGCAGGACCGGGGACACTCTCTCCTCCCTCTGCAGAGCGCATGCCCGTCTCAGGACGTCAGCGAGGCCGGCCGGGTGTAGGACCCAGGGAGATGTGGAGGGCCCGGTCATGCGAGGGACGAGCCAGGGGTCGTCGTCGTGGAGATAGGAGAGGATGAGACGGGGTACGAGACGGGTACACCAGCCTCCCCCCTGGCAGTGAACGCACCGTCGATCCGCTCGCTCATTTCAAGTGGAAAAACCAACTAATTACGTGGAAATATGATAATGTATTGCGCTGGGGGAGTAGCCCTGTCCGGCTCGTTAGGGACCCCCGAGGAAGTCGGCCCATCTCTTCTCCTCCCTCCCTCCCTCCCCTCTGCCCTTCTTCTTTCCCCCTACTTCCTTCCCTTCTCTCCCTCCTCTCCCCCTCGTCCCTCTGTCCCTCTCCGGCCGGCTAATGTGCTGGTATTTCTCCCAGGGAGCGTTGCCCTTTCACGAACTGGTGAACATTAGCGACCGGTCCGAGGCGTTTTGCGTCAACGGCGCCTCGTTTACATAATCGGGGAGGATCACTCCTCCCTCCTTACCGGCGCGGCCGCTGAAGGTCAACCCCCACCCGTCTCTCATTTGCTTCCGGGAGGTGACCCCCTCCGACACCCCCCACCTCCGTGAAACCCCATCCCTCACTTCTTCCACTCATCTGTCAACCCTCCATCCTCCCCTTACCTGATACCAGAGGCCTGACTGGGAGGGTGTGCAGGGGGAGTCCTCCTGTCCCTCGGATCCCTCTCTCCTCTCCTCCCTCCATCGCTCGCTGCTGTCACTGAGAGATGGTGGAGGAGACAGTCTGACAGTCACATGGTCTGATTGTATTTGACAGGTTATGAGTGGGGCATGTGGACACAACGGCACCAGTAAAGCCAGCGTCGGCTTGGGTATGAGAAAACACAAGTCAACATCAATCCTACGAAGGGTGGGTAGGCTATACGTGGTACTAAATGCGGCACTGCAATTATGCTGTGCCTTCCCATAAGAAACAAGTGCATTTCTTTGCGCATTTGCAAGTTTGTTACACATATTGCTGATTTTACCCTTTCTTACAAATCAGGTTCCAACACAGTTTTCACACTCAGAGTCAATTCAATTATGTTAAATAGACAATTCTGATGATTAATACCTTCCTGAATTATGAATATTCACTTAAGTCAGTAATCAGTGACGAATAAGGGCATTTGTAAGTTGTGCAATTGTCAAATGTTGTCGCTTCACTTAAGTTTGGAGAGCTTGGGATGACAACGGGCGCTGATGGAACAGTGAGGTTCTTCCTGTGCCATGGTACGGTGCCATGTATCTAAGCGTCTGCCATCAGGCTGGCAGGCTTCATCTCATGCCAACATCACCGGTTGTAGAGATTCTCCGGCGATGGTCCGCTTCCAACCTCACTTTCGTTTAGTGCTCTATTTGCGTCTGCTGAGACACGTTGTGAAACCCGTGTCTTCGCTCTTTCACGAGTGTCTTCACTCGCTAGTGTCGGTATTTTACCTGTTAATTAAAAGACTCAAGATTTTTTTTAAAGAGACGCTGTTAGGTATTCAGCGTCTCTGCCAATGGAGCTGTGAGAATGGATCTCTCTCCAAGAACAGCAAGCCTCCAGTTCTTCCCTTCCAAAGTGTGGCATGAATCTCCATCGATTTCCACACCCAGGAAAAACAACAATTCCGTTTAACACGGGTGGTGCTCCCTCAAAATGTTTACCAACTTTACGTCCAACAGAATAACTCAATCGAGAATAATGTTTAATCTTTTGCAGTCGCGAGGGACCGTTCCAGAATTGCATCATGGGTCAATGGGAAGTGAAATTAATTTCGGAGGAGGAAGAGCGGAGGCGCTACCATGACAGGGGCCCCAGGCCCAGGTGGGCAGATGGCCAGTGTTGTGACGAGCTCCAAAGTCTTCATGCAAAGGGTACCAGTCACAAATCATCAACAGACTGGACACTTGATTGGACTGCAGTCAAAACTTCAGCGTTTCTGGCAGTGTTACCATGAGGCAAAGTCAAATGAACACATGAAATCAGAACAAACTAACTTCAACTTTACATTAACTTTCATCCGACAATAAGACGGTAAAGCTTGACAATAAAGAGACAATCCGTTGGAAGATTTTTCACACTTTTTTTCAAGGCAATAAAACTAGGTATTCAACTAAATTAACGAATTCAAAAACTAAAAAAGGGAGGAAAAAAAACGAAAAGGAAAAAGCATTTTATTCATACGTTTATTGTATGTTTGATAAGTATTGCTCTATAAACACACAACATCATCTTCCTTGTACTGAAGAGAGAACCCTTTGCAGCCAACGCTTAGCTAGCCTAGCACACTTCAACACCTAGGGGAGAGTTTTGCTACTGAGTAGATGTGGGAGGCTGGTTTGAGGCAGAAGGATCAGGGCCATAACAAGTGGCAGTGCTTTGTGTCAGCCTCGTGTTAAACACGCCTCACCACATTCCTGATAGGACGCAGTGATGGCTTAATGAAGACTGACAGGTCAATGCCGTCAGCTTGGCCCGCGTTGATCCCCCTCAGACCTTCTCAACGAATCATTGGCCACTGTATGTGTGCCGTGTGCCGTGTGTGTGTGTGTGTGCATCCTAGAATGTGTGTGTGTATGTGTGTTTGTTCGTTTGTGAAATACTAAAAGTGTCTTCAAGCATGTTTGTGTTTGCCAAAACATCCAGTGTATAGGGAAACAAGCTCACCACAACAACTATCACATGACTGCCTGGTTTTATTTGTTTCTAACAAGCATATTTAAATATGATTCATTAACATTATTCGGATTTGTCCGATATATCTCGATTGCTTGACCAATAAATCATGTGACAATGGTGTGTAGAAGCTGATTCCGAGACTGTTCCAATACATTGGTTTTAAGAACTACAAATGGCCAGAAAATGACCTAGTCTCCAAATGGAGTTGTCATCTGTGAGGCAGGCAGACCAGCAACATGTGTTTTAGCACTCAGACTCACCAGAGCAATAGGGGACGTGCACGAACGCTCCAAAACCTGAGGTCCTTAGCAGCTACTGAAAACGACACATCCAGCAGGGGAAACAGGAGAGTTATTCTGCTGATGACTTTCTGAGGTTGGGATGGTTTCCTGCATCAAATGTTCCTCTTCTTCATACCCAGGCAATGGGTGTTAGGGGTCTGTGACGTTAACATTGCCAAGCCTCTGTTCTGTTCCATCTAACTGAATCGAGATGGACGTTTCCTTGTTTTCATTTGGCGAATTGGCTCTTTAAGAGTCATTTGCAACTCTTGAACTGCAATAACGTTCTCCCTGTTGGCCGGCAACTATTTCCTCTCTTGTCTGGAAGTTCGACAGGAATTCTTGTGTCAACAAGACAGGTTGTAGCTCTTTAGGACTGGCTAACCTACTGACACTGACACAAGATACCTTTCACTATCTATTAACCATACTTAAACTGAGCTATGACAGAACACAAGATTCGCCTTTCGATTTATTCTCTCTTCACTATCACAAATTATTTTTATATACATAGGCTGAATGGGAAATAGGCATCCACCAAATGGTAATTCACTGATGAAGACACTCGAAGAGGAAGAATACCAGCAGGATCTATCAGTGAAATGATGGACTGTGGAGTTACGAGGCCTGGTTTATGGATTAAGTTATGTGTTTTTGACAGCTGTGGAGGTCTGTTTCCATGTGTGTGTGTATGTGGGTGTGTGTTTCTGTGTGCGTTTGGATGAAGGCAATAGGCAGACTGGGCTGAAGAAGGCAACTATGTTCCCCTTCTCTCAGCTGAGAACAGCAGCCCAGCAGGACGGAGGTATGGCTTTGTCTGCCTCACTGTTCAGCATTCTCACAGAGAGCAAGAGACAAAGCAAGAGAGAGAGAGAGACCGAGTCAGAGACAGAAACCGCTGGTGTTTGCGTGTGTGTGGATGTCTGTGTGTGTGCTAGTGTGTGTGAGATGTTGGATTCAGGAGAGATGGTGAGTGTGTGTGGCCTTTGTGTTTTAAAATCCTTTCGCTGACTCTTTCTTCCCTGTCTTGCACCCGGTTCCTTCAGGGGCGTCTGTGAATGTGCTGCCATAAAACATCAAAGCTACACACTCCCAGCTAACTGCTCGGATCAACTCTTACTTTTGGAAAATGATCTTCCTGCCTCAAAGCTCCTCTCTTTCAAGAAGGGAAAGAGAGGTTCCTGCAAAGTAAAGCCTTTAAAAAGAGAGAGAGAGCAATTGCTGTTTGCCTGTCTCTCTTACCCTCACTATTCATCTCTCTCTCTCTCTTTCTCTCTCTGTCTCTGTCTCTCTCTGCCTCTCTCTGCCTCTCTCTGCCTCTCTCTGCCTCTCTCTGCCTCTCTCTGCCTCTCTCTGCCTCTCTCTGCCTCTCTTCCATCTTTAGGGAATATGAACATCTGGGTTTAGGAGTGCAGAGGAGCGATAGAGAAGTAGAACTCTTGGAACCACACCGTACGTTTCCTGTGTTTTGAGGTTAAGCTGTTTTCCCTCTTACCCCCCTTCTCTCCCCCCCCACCTCTCTCTCTCTCTCTCTCTCTCTCTCTCTCTCTCTCTCTGTCTGTCAGACTGTGCCCTGGTCTGGCAGATAGACAGACTAACAGCAGTGGAGATCTAGTCAGTCTTTGTTCCCACTATCTCACGTTTCTCTTTTCTCCTTTCCTGTTTTGTCTCACTGTGGTCTTCCCTGTTCGTGGGCTGCCAGACTTTTTCCCATTGATTTGGTTTCCTAGGGTGTGTGTGTGTGTGTGTGTGTGTTGACAGGATTCCTTCCATTCTGAGTGTGTGCAGATGGCGAGTAGAAGAGAGAGAGAACAGCCCCAAGAGCAGGTATGTGCCAATGCCTCTGCATGCACCAGACACATACACACACACATACACACACAATCAGAGTTAGACACACACACTCTGTGTCAAACAGATAAGAGTCTTACCACACTGTCTGGAAGGGAAAGCTACATTTTCAGGTAGAGTAGATTTCTTTCTTTTCCTTATTCCCTTCCTCTGCCTATGACTCTCTCTCTCTCTCTCTCTCAAACACACACACACACACACACATGTTCTGCCTAGTTTTACAGTCTGGCTTAATTAGAGCTGTAGGAGTTTACTGGAAACTTTCTCTGAAGTGGTTTACGGTGTCTTAAGCAAGTCAGACTCCTGAAGGCGTGCGTGTACCTGTTGCACAACAGCTACTCAGTCACCCTGCATGAAAAACGTATTTAGGGATTTCTAGTGCCTACAGTAACCGCAGTGTTGTATCTTCATGTTGATGCACACAGTACAATACAATGGAATGAATGGCATTGTATTGGTAGTTTACATTGTACCTTACAGTAACAAATCATTTACTCTAGGCTGTCTTTAATGACATATCTTCATCATATGGGCCGTGAGGAGGCACTGAGCTCAAAGTTAGCCTATGAGCTAACTCATATTGTTAGCTAGGTTCGCTAAATCAATGTTTTCACTCTACCCCTGGTGACTCATTACAAACAATAGCAACAACAGCTGGTGCAGTGCCTACAACACAGCGACTCCATTTCCCCACTGGAATACAGAACAGTGTTTCCTTGTGTTTTCATTTACAGCAGGTTAAGGTGTACTTTGATATCAACGTGTGTTTCTCTTGTTATGAATCTAACAAAGATCCAGTTGTCGTTCACGGTGGGAGAGACGGAGAAAACGAGAGAGCGAGGGAGAGGGAGAAGGAAAGAGAGTGAGAGAGAGAGAGATGGGGAGAGAGAGAGAAACGGCATGTGTATGTGTGCTCACAAGCGTATGTGTGTGGTTGTTTGCATGTGTGCGTGCGCGTGTCTTCACGTGTTTGGTTGTCTGTGTGTCGTTGTGTCGAGAAAGCAAGAGCTCCCTGTAGCCTCTGTAGTCGACAGAACAAGTGACAGACCTCTGGGTTGTGGTCTCCCGGGCCTCTATTCAGCTGGCAGGCCTCAGAAGCCCCTCCCTAAACCAACCAACTAACCCACGTCTGGATGAATGGGAAGTGACACGCGGGCTCCAGATCACGCCCTCCTTTGATCCTGTCCCCCGTCCCCCAATGTGGTTTCCAGCACCTCTGAGAGGTCACGCAGATTAACCTCTTGTTTCCTGCAATGGGCTTGTTTTCAAGTGAAATGGAGGGTGAAAGCGGCATCCGGCTCAAGTAATCTGTAGACTTCGGGCTGTGAGCCGGGGATGTTTGGGTCAGCTGAAATCAAGACCGTTTCTGTTTGTTTTATATGGATGATTTTTGTTGTTGTACTGTATAATACTGTTCTTTGTTTCTGCAGGTTCTGGTGACCCTTGTCCTGCAGAGATGAAACCAGCCAATCATCGCTGAAGCAGTTTTCCAGGAGAGTCTGGAAGACATCTAAGGCCTTGAGAAACGGACTGTTTCCCTCATTTCGTGCCTTAAACATTGCCTTTGCTCAGTCTTTTCAACAAGATATAACTCAGAATAACCTCCATCACTCTGAAAAGATTTGTATTTTGAGCCAAAATGGCCGCAATCTGGGTCCACTCTTGGATGTTGACTGTGATGGTTGTCCTTCCACATGCCTGGGCTCAGAGTCTGGTTGGAGTGAACTCTGGTGTGCGGGTAACACGAGGCAGATCTGTTTTTGTGACAGAGAAGGACTTGCTCCTCAACTTTGACCCCATAACAGACTCCTGTAAAGTGGAAGTTGTTCTCAATGAACCAGTGACCCAAAGAGCTGGGACACTCTCTCCTCTGGTGAGAGGGAAAGATTTACTTTCCTAAGATTTCCCAAGACATCCCTTTGCTGTGCTTTTACCAGTATTGTTTTGCCATGCAGGTGTTTGACTGTCATTTCCTGCCAGACGAGGTGAAGTATGTTCATAATGGCAGTCCTCTACTTGAAGAGGATACAGTCATGCTCAGAGTCTACAGGTGAGGCCTAGGGATGCATCCCTACTTTCTATGGTACATGCATTACCTACGTGTGTGGGGGATTTTTCCAGATTTTTTTCGTTCCTCAATTTAGTGCGTGCGCAGTGGTTTGTTTCATTACGAATCTCATCTGAGGTTCTTCTGTTCTCCTCAAGGTTCACCGACTCTGACACCTTCATGGAGACAGTCCGCCTCAGGGTGGTGGTGGTGGAGCCCACAGACAGCCTGGTGGAGCTGGGTTCCACACCTCTGGTGGTTCCCCTGTTCTACGGCCTGTCCAACGCCATCGACGGCTCGGTTCTGACCATCCGCAGTCGGCCCGACGTGGCCTGTACCGTCAGGCTGATGACCTCCGAGACCAGCGCACCCTCGCTCGGCCAGCTGGTGACTGAGGAAGACTCACATTCCCAGCATGCATCTGGACTACAGCAGCATGACTCTGCGCAGAGAAAAGGTAGATAAAATGAATGTTCGTTTAGCATCCATCAACATTGTTGACTGCTAACTTCGAACTTTGACAACTACTGTTACCCTCACTCCCCTCTCTATCTACCATTCATCCTCCTCCTTTCATTTCCTCCCCTTCCTCCCTTCCTCCGGCTAGGCAGACAAACTGTCACCCCCTGCCCAGGGAACCAGCCCTGTCTCCATGGCACCAAGGAGGTGAGCTTCCTCAAGGCAGACTGTGCGGAGTTTCTGACCTCTGGTCTGAAGTACCAGCACCTCAGTCCTCCCTCCCCAGAGATCGACTACATCCCTCTCAGGGTGGAGCTACGGGACCAGACCTCCAGGGCCCTGCTGGAGGTACTGAACTCCGGCCATGTTGTCATCCATGGCCTTACAGTCCTCAGCGTGTTACTAGAAACGAATCAAGGATGCGCCGGCCTCAAAGTTATTCTTGTTCAGCGGTAGTTATGTACAGTAGCATGTTTAAATGGGCATACCCCCCCCACCCCCACCTCCACCCCCCCCACCCCCCCAGATGGAGAGCGTGTGGCTGCCGGTGCTCATCCACGGCGCCATGCAGAACCAGCCCCCCCAGCCCGCCTTCATGGCCTCCTTCATCCTGGAGGTGGACCAGTTCATCCTCACCCCGCTCACCACCGCCGCCCTGGACGCCAGCGACCACGAGACCCCCCAGGAGCGGCTGGTTTTCAACGTGACCTCGCCCCCCGCCGAGGGCTACCTCACCCACCTGGACGACCACACCAAGCCCAGCAGCTCCTTCACCTGGCAGGACCTCCACGAGATGAGGGTGGCCTACCAGCCGCCAAACAGCAGCCACGCCGCCCGCAGGAACTACAAGGTAGGAGGGTTCAAAGGTCACCTTTCGGAGGAAGTCAGTAGACAACTGGATCGGGGGTTTTATACGCAATATAGATAATTAAAAAAGATATATACCTGTGACTGAAATACGACTGTGTGCTCCAGGTTGAGTTCCAGGCGATAGACGGATCCTTCGTGGCCAGCCCACCTATTGTGGTTCACTTCTCCATCAGAGTAGCAGAGACCAATGCACCGCGAGTCTCCTGGAATATGGGTACTCTGTCAGAATGAAGCTGTTCACTGTCATCACCCTGATCCTATCAATGTTCTCTGTACTAATCTTATCACTTCTCACACTTAAAATTATTTTTTTTCTATCCAAAATGTGCCAATTTAACAGCTGTAAAATGTACCGTATGTAATATATGTGTAATGTAGTAACAAGATATTCATTTTGCTGCATTTTTATTAATAGTCACTTCAAAAAAATCTATGTATATTTTAATATATATATATTTTTACATTTTAGGCTTGAAATTATTTTTGTAACAATTACTGATGACCAAAAAATCTGGGATGACATCAATTCAGGGCTTGATCTCTTGGAGGGTCAGTCTCGTCCAATCACGTGGGAGGATTTCCAGATCGTGGACAATGACAACCTTGAGGCAGTGTACCTGGTGGCTGTGGACGGACCCCTGCACGGACGCCTCAGCGTCAGAGGTGAGGGTCAGAGGTCAGGGTCAAAGGTGAGGGTCAGAGGTCAGGGTCAGAGCTCACGCCGCACGGCAGCAGTTACCAGGCTGTTCCTCTGCCTCGTCTTTGTTGAGTCATTTGAATGACTTTCCGTCACGTTTTTTCCCTGTTATTGCTCAAGAGAGTTATCGATAGATTTCAAATCTCTTTAATTAGTTAATCCCACTGCTGTTATACTTGACTTAAAATCCATTGCTAGTTAATCCAAAAATGTTATGATTCAATAAAAAAAAAATCTGGTAGTCACTGAAACAAGGACAATAGCCAGACCTTCCCCCCCGAGTACCAGTCAGTTGACACCAGTCCAGCGCTATTGCCTGAACCAAAGAAACCCCCACCAGAGATGCTCCTCATTGGCTAATGTGTTCCTGTATCAAAGAACATTTAGAGACACTTTAGGGTTCGTGCTCTCCGCGACCCTCCTGCGCCTCTCCGCGCTGGTATCTAGGATACCACCCCGAGGATTCCCTGCGAGGGTCAGGCCTCTCTCCCAGGCCTGTCCCTCCGCGTGTCGGCCGTCCGTCGAGGCGTGCGGCCGGCTCGCCGAGCATATGTGACGGTGGCCCTGCATGTGTTTCCTAATCAGGTGTAAAATGGGGACGGGGGCCACTTGGCCGGGGGGCCCTCGCAGCCACAGAGCCGTCTGTGGGACTCGTCTGCGTCTGTCCTTCCACTCCAGCGCACGGGGGGGGGGGGGGGGGGGGGCGGGGGGGGGGCTTTGTTTGCACCAGCCCTGAGTGGAGCAGATTGTGGAGACTTATGCCATTTCATGCCGCCGTGCACAAGGAGCAGATGCGCCGTCCCCAAACAGGGTCCTGTTTTTTTTTTTCTTTCCTGGTTGTTTACAGCCAAGTCTCTGTGGAGGGGGCACTGCTGAGAGAGAGAAAGGGAGATGGGAAGAAGGGGGGGGGAGAGAGAAAGGAGGAAAGAATGAGCATCATTTGAATGCATGTAGGGTTTCTCAGGTGAGGGAGTTGACCTTTACGAGACTGCTTCAGACAGAGCAAAAGAAGGAGTTCTAGGTGAATCGTTTCTGTGTTGAGACTAGATTTAAAGGGACTGCTAACACGACTGTGTTTAATGTAGAGTGGAATAATTTGTGAAGTGAATAGGCTCGGTTGTTGCACTACAGTGAAAATACTGTTGGGATAATATACCACATCATTGGCCAAAATAACCCTCTCTCATTCCCATTCTCTCTTATTTAGTAGTGCTAAACAAAATAAAGTACTATTTTATTAATGTCCCGTTTATCGCTTTTCCAGTCTTAGATTGACACCTCATTTAATACAAGGCAATAATCAGCGACAAAAGTTTGGCTTCCTCTCTGCTATACAGTAGGAACCTATTTGTTAATTTCCACACAGATTTATTTAGTTCAGGGAGATTTCTGGCCCACAAACGCATGGTCTCTTAGGGAGACTCAGTTGGCGCAGGGAATTGTTGACCCTTGACCTCCGACTCGGTGACGTGGACGCTTGGGACAGTCACCGTAGGCCTGGTCCAACGCCTTCAGCCAAATGGATGGCTGCCTGTCCCAAACACACACACACACACAAACATGCCTACGCACACACACACACACACACACTCACTCACAAACACACTGTCCCCCTAAGTTGGGAACCAGTGGATTCTGTTTTTGGGCCTGATGCCCACTGCCACCTTTGGGCCCAATTACCAAGTTGTTTCTCCGCCGGACTTGTAGCCGTTTCCCCTTGGTAAAGTTGCTAATGAGGTTCCAAGCGTGACCATTCATCACTCAATCTGTCTGGTGACCTTGCCCTTCTGTCTCCCTGGCAAGCGAGATTTGCCCATCCTGGCGCCGGCCTGCCGCGGCACGCTAGCCCTGGGAAGGACGCCATTTTCCCCGCTCTGTTTTCAGCTACGGGGAGCTACGCGAGCCAGCGCATGGTGCCTTTAGGCGCTAAGAGATACTTGTTATTTCCAAGTGACAATATGTGTCCAACGAAGAACAGTGTATGTGTAAAATGTGTCCCCGAATGGGGGGATATAACAGAATTGGCTGGAATGGGACGTCCACTTGATATAACACATGTTAGTATTCCTTTGGCTAATTTTCCAGTGTTCTGTGTCGTTAGTCTTCCTAAGCTGCAGTGATGAATGATCTCATCAAGCGGAGAATGTCAAGCCTAGTTCAGAGCAATCTTACTACACATGACAGATAAAGACACCTAGCAGATTTAACTGGTAACAATGTTTTCCTTTTTTTGTTGTTGACGCTTTTATCCTATGACATACTGAGGGAGGATTTGAACCTCCCACGTCTTGATCTCCAGTACAGTCAAATTCCCCTACCCTGAGCTACGCCCATCCCCTCGGAAAAACCACCTCTTCTCTCCTTCTCCCCACCAGGAGGAAAGGGCTTCATGTTCCGGGTGCGCGACCTGCGCGACGGGGTCGTGGTGTACCACCACTCGGACAGCGACACCACCCGCGACCACGTCATCTTCCGCATCAGCGACGGGCGCCACAGCATCCGCCACAAGTTCCCCATCAACATCCTGCCCAAAGACGACACGCCGCCCTTCCTCATCAACAACGTGGCCTTCGAGGTCCAGGAGGGAGGGGCCGTGCGGGTGGAGGAGTACATGCTGTTGGCCTCGGACTTGGACTCCAGCGATGACTACATCCTGTATCAGCTGGTGACCTTCCCGTGCGCTGGGGAGATGGTGAGGAAGGTCAGCCCACTGCAGCCAGGTATAAGAGGACATGTCAAAGTGCCTTTTATGATTTTCTCCCTGAACAAAAGTTTTAAAAGCGCCTGAGGTGAACTTTAGGACCAAGCAGACTTTTTGTTCACCTAACTCCACACAAAGAACTAGTTTTAGCGTTAGTTTGGAGGACATAAAGCTCTGCTTAATGAAACTCGACTCCCACCAAGAAGCGTTGTGACCCGTGTGACCTGCGTGACATTTAACCTGTGACCTGGTGTAAGGGTCAGTGCTGATGTGTCCTGCAGGCGTTCCTGTGCAGAGCTTCCTCCAGAAGGATCTGTTCCAGGGAGTGATCTACTACAGACACTCGGGAGACGAGATGTTTGAAGACTCGTTTGACTTCACCCTCTCTGACGGCCACCAGCCCCCCAACCTCTCCCACATACATGTGAGTGTGGCAGTGGACAAGAAAAAAATGGCATCATATTTGATTTCTTCTTTAATGAGGAAGTCACGTAAGAAAAGCCAATCCTCGTTTGGTTCCATATTCTCACACTTATCTCTATTGGGCTTTGCAATGTAATTGGTTGAAATGTGACAGCGTAAAGCCATTTGTTGGGGATTGGCTCCAACAAAATCCCTGTGTATGGCCCACTGTCCACTTTCTGTTGTGACATCCTCACTTCCTGTCCCATTCCAGACCGTGGTGGTCCATGTGTTCCCGGTGAAGGACCAGCTCCCCGCAGAGACGCCCGGCAGCGTCCGCTCCCTCACGGTTCCAGAGACCCACGTGGCGTACCTCACCCCAGCCCACCTCCACTTCACAGACGCAGAGAGCCCAGACACCGACCTCTCCTTCTTCATCACCCAGCCCTGCTTCAGTCCCGTGAGACATGGGTAAGGCTCTCCTCACCTGGCCCTGCTTCAGTCCCATGAGACATGGGTAAGGCTCTCCTCACCTGGCCCTGCTTCAGTCCCATGAGACATGGGTAAGGCTCTCCTCACCCGGCCCTGCTTCAGTCCTGTGATACATGGGTAGGCTCTCCTCACTGGCTCAGTCTCCTCAGAAGGATGTGTGAGGGCAGTGTGGAGGTCCAGGCAATGCGAGCGTCTCGTTCGTATCTGTATTATTTTTTAAATTCTTATTCTTATCTATATGTGTATTATTAAATAATATATCTTTATGAATCCTCCTTGGGCACGAGAAAGGTGCTAGATAAATAATTCATGTTACTGTTATTATTGCAGCCCAGTCTGCTTTTGGAAGTTGATGAGATCAAATGCTGTGTTTGTTGCAGGCTCCAAGATGCAGGCAGACTTTTCTACACAGACAGCACCAACTCCATGAAGAAAGACAATATTGTGCCTGTGTTGAAGTCCTTTACACAGGTACGTCAAGGGGTTGTGATTGTTCTGTACATGTCCTTCTCATTCTGCCAAATGATTTTGAGTCGACAAAAATATCCACACCATTACAAAGACATTTTGTTTAAAGGTTATAAAGACTTTTGTAGACCAAGTATAGTATGATGTGTCCAATGTGATCAGATTCCAATTATAACTCTCTCTAGTATCTCATTGTCACTCTAATAAGACTGTAATAATTCATAACATATCAGCTCATATGCTTTAGTAATTATGCCTCAAGCATTAGCATAATTCTACCCAGATTGGAGTTCAGGGAGAATTCTGGCCAAAAAATGGTCTCTTAGGGGGACATAGTTGGCATATACCACCCATCTCTCTTCACTCAGCATTAAGAGCTTGTCACTGTTTCCAGCACGCTGTGAATCACATGAAGGTAGCCTACATGCCCCCGATAGAAGACATCGGGCCCGAGCCTCTCTCCGTCCAGTTCGTCTTCTCTGTGAGCGACCATCACGGAGGCACCGTGGCAGGCCTGGTCTTCAACATCACCGTCACGCCCGTGGACAACTTGGCGCCTGAGGTCAGGGTTCATCTGGGCCTCGGTTCCGTCTGGGGAACTGTTTTGGGGCTGCGCTTTCTGAGTTCCGTGTGGTTGTTTTTCAAACTGATGTTGCGATGGCGAAGGAGTGTGTGCAGTCGGCCGTTTCACGCTAGCTTTCCAAGCTTGAAGCGAGAGGAACGGACGCAAATCTTCTCCTCCAGCTCCTTCTCACGTCCATCTCCTTCAGGCGTTCACTAACCTGCTGAGGGTGGAGGAGGGCGGGGGCTCCTTCCTGACGGAGGAGCACCTGTTGGCGAGGGACGGGGACAGTGTGGAGGGGGGGCTGAGGGTCGGGGTGCAGAGAGCCCCCCTCCACGGCAGGGTGGAGCTGCAGGGGCGTGTTCTCCACCTGGGAGATTCCTTCACCCTCCAGGATCTGCGAGGGCTGAGGGTCAGGTGGGACACACACACACATACACTCATACACACACACACACACACACACACACATGCAAGTTTACCACCATGGGGGTTTAAAGAGCAGGGGCTGCTTTCCCAAATACATCATCTCACACAGGTGATTCCCATGTGCTTCTAGATACATCCATGATGACTCAGAGACAGTGGAGGACACTGTTGGGCTGACAGTCACTGATGGAGTCAACTCTGCTGATGTAGTCCTACCAGTGCAGGTGAGTGGTCTCCCAAAACTGACAGACCTGCTGTGGAAACTCCATTACCCAGAAGGGCCTTCCTCACAACAAATCCTTAAAGACGTCACATTGGAATTTGTGCACAACATCCAGGTGATCCATCTGTTGAGCTTGGTCAATCTCACGTTTGCGCATGTCGACCACACGACACTTTGACAGATTCTACCGATCAACGACGAGCCCCCCCAGCTTGGCCCTGAGCTCCGCGGGACCCTGGCCTGTGAGGAGGGGGGCCGTGTGCAGGTGATGGCCGACTATCTGTCCGCCACGGACGCTGACAGCGACGACGCCAGGCTCACGTACATGCTGGCCCGGACCCCCGGCCGAGGGGAGCTCCAGAGAGCAGGGGTCAGCGTGGATAAGTTCTCCCAGCAGGACGTCATCCAGGGCCTGATCTTCTACCTTCACACCGGTGAGGCTGGGAGCTGGGACCGTGCAACTGGAGGACTTCCAATGTGAAAGGGTGTAATAATGGTTTCATTTTCACAGAGATCTACGGGGGATTTGAACATGGGAACTCTTGAGATGCAGGCAAACGCTCCACTTCTGAGCTACGACACTGAGCAAAATTTATTTTGAGTAAAATAGAGGTCCACTGATAAATGATCTGTTTGAGATAAAAAAAAAAAAATCTGATTGAAAATGATCTGTACATAAGGAAAACCATATTTTTTACCATGTTACCTTAGCATTATGATAACGTCAATGTTAAAATAACCCAATGTGATGTTTGATGTGAAAGCTAACTGTGGTTTCAAAATTAGCATTGTTTTCACCCCTACGACACCTCTGACTTGCTACCCCTGCCTGCTCTAGGAGGTGAGATTGGACCCGATCCCGTTTCCGACTCCGTGACTCTCATCGTGTCCGACGGAGAGGCGGGAGGAACGCACAGCTGCTGCCATGGCGACGCCCTACCCCCACCTGTTCCGCTACATGGGACACTTCCTGTTTACGACCTCAATGTGACCGTGCTTCCTGTCAACAACAAACCGCCAGCCATCGTCCTGGGTAAGACGTGCGTATTTGGCATCAGACTCAGGAAAGGCAGCCATACTAATCAATGGAAAGTATGACTTACAAAATGAGGCGATAACTTGAAGAAGTGGTGGTTTTGAATGAAGGAAAGCAAAATACACTATGTAGAAGTCACAGTACCTCCTTCATGTCCCTGTCAGCATTGGGATTTTGTCTGGCTGTTTCCCTCCACACTAATGACCCTCTCCCCACGACCTCCAGTCCTAACTCCCCTGACTCCAGCTTTGACTCTCCCCATGCTGCTGGGAAAGGTGGTGGAGGCGTCACATTCAGGAGAGCAGCTCCATCAGTCACGTACACACACTCACCACGCAAACACGTGCGATCCGCACACACACCCATGCACGCATGCATGAACACACATAAATGCACACACACACAGACATGACCCCCCCCATCCCCTCCCCACACACACACACACACACACGTCTTTTCCCACAGACCCGTTCTTGGGGAAGGATCGGAACGTTTCGGAGGCTGAGCCAGAAGAAGGGATTGGAGGGTAAAGCCGTGCGTGTGGGAGGCGACTGTGCGGTTATCAATGGAGAACAGTGACCACTGGGACAGAATGAGAGGGCTAAGATGATTCGTTAGGGAGGGGATGGAGGATGTGTGTGTGTGTGTGCGTGTGCGCGTTTGCATGCGTAGGTGAGTGTGTGCACGTGTATGCAAGCTTGTGTGTGAGTGTGTGTGTGTTTGTGAGTGTGTGTGTGTACACGTCCGCAGTTAGGGAAGAGTGCGAAGGATGCGTGTGAGAACACAATTGAGGACCATGTTCTGGGATCATTGTTCTTCCTTCATGCACAATGATGTGTGTTGATTAGAGGAAGTGACATGGGGGGGGGGGGGGGAACAGGGGGGCCGTTACGATTGTTGGGGCATTTAAGTGAAATCCCTGCCTGGGAAAAACCTGGACTACCATTGTGTGTGGTGTGGGGGCTGGTTCTGCAGAGGGCCCACAGCTGGTTGGGATTACTGGGATTACTGGCGGGCAAGGGCAGGAGAGGCTAGCGGAGACGGGGGGGGGGGGGGGGGGGGGGGGGCGGCGTCAGTCCCCGGTGCGTCGAGACACACACAGATTCCCCTGGAGTGAACCCCCCCCTCTCTAGCCCCCCCACATACACACACCGGACAATGCAGGCAAACAATAGCCACAAGCGCATCCCTCCTCTGACAAAAGACAGACAAGTCCAAGGAGCCCTCCTACCTCTACCCCCCCTCCCCCAACCCCCCCGCGCCCCGCTAGGATTAGCCGTCTCCGCCCCGTCCCGACCATGATCAGCTAATTCGCTAATCCCAAACAAGGAAAGAGTGTGTGTGTGTTGGGGGGAGGTGAGGGGGTGTGGATCGATGCATAGCAGTGGCAGCCCAGTATGGGGAAGGTTTACGGGAGGGAGATGTAGTCGCCTAATTAATTTGTATTGAATAAAGACAGGAAACTCAGGGGTAAGAGCATTAGCCTGGGAGAGACACAGAGATTCCGGCGTCTTCTCTGTTCAGGTTTCGGGGAGTGGATGATAGTTTTATCACCTACATCCCAGACTGTTGGTCATTAACTTACTCCCCTTACCTCTCCTCCCCCCCAACCTTGAATACACACACAGTGATCCAAGCCATCCCACCATTACCCATTCTCCATTCATTATTTATCAGTGCTGTAAATGGGCACAGATGCCAGCGCGCGTGGGCATGATGGCTTCATCAGCACCCAGGTGGCAGAACACTGGCCAGGAGCCGGGAGAGGGGGGAGAGGGATGGGAGGAGAGAGGTGGAATACGGACGAGGGAGAAAAGGGAGAGGGATGGCGTGAAATGGCTGCAGGGGAGGTAGAGAATGGAGGGATGATCTGGGATTTAGAAGACAGAACGCTGAACGTACGGAAGATGGATGGATGGACGATGGACGATGAATGATGCATGATGGATGGATGGTTGATGGATGTACGGACCCCAACATCCAACAGGAGAAATGTGCCGTGCGACTGTAGTCAGTTGGTATCTTTTAAAGTCCACAGTACTATTAAAACAACTGAGGGACACACATACGAACACATATCCTTAGCATTCAGTCACATCTCCTTGCTCTGCAGCTTGGCCCAACACCTTCTCCCACAACCTCCGTGTGTCTCCAGGCGATGTGTTTGCGGTGGACGAGGGCTCGTCGGCCTGCCTGTGCGGGGGGTTCCTGGGGGCCACGGACCCCGACTCGGACCCAGAGCAGCTCGTCTTCCACCTGGAGTCCCAGCCGCTGCGAGGTTTCCTGGAGAACACTTTGCCCTCGCCTGGCTTTGAGAAGAGCAACGCGGGCACCAGAGTGGGTAAGACGGCTTCCTCTCTGCATGCCATCAGCGGTCGCCATCTTAAAGTCAGCTTGTTTTGGGATGATATCCCAATTAAAAATACCTTCCGAAAAACGAATGACATGATGAGATACTAGGGTTGCAGAGTTCCATTTGAACATATCATGTCAAATATCTCGTTGGTTGATCTGCTGCGTCTGTATTGGTCCAGCCTCTTTCAGCCTGGTCCACCTGACCTCCGGCCACATCAACTACGTCCAATCAGAGCACCGGGGGGTGGAGCCTACGGCCGACCAGTTCAGCCTCAGTGTGAGCGACGGCGTGCACAGGTCAAGCCCCGTCCCCTTCTACATCATCATCCACCCCACCAATGACGAGAGCCCTTCCTTGGTGCTTGGTAACTTCACCGTGAGTTCACTTCCTGGGTCTCACGTGGAACATTTGGCATTGAGTTGTCTTGGGCCAATAGAAGGTCTGGTTCTGATGACTCTCAGGAAGAGGGAAACGTTTTTATCATGAATTCTTGAAGTTTTTGTAAACCTTTACGTTTTTGTAAACGTAAAGTTAAACGTAAATCTCTTTGCGTCTCCTGCCTCCTCTCCTCATCCCTCCTCTCTCCCGCCTGTCCTCTCTCCTCATCCCTCCTCTCTCCCGCCTGTCCTCTCTCCTCATCCCTCCTCTCTCCCGCCTGTCCTCTCTCCTCATCCCTCCTCTCTCCCGCCTGTCCTCTCTCCTCATCCCTCCTCTCTCCCGCCTGTCCTCTCTCCTCATCCCTCCTCTCTCCCGCCTGTCCTCTCTCCTCATCCCTCCTCTCTCCCGCCTGTCCTCTCTCCTCATCCCTCCTCTCTCCCACCTGTCCTCTCTCCTCATCCCTCCTCTCTCCTCATCCCTCCTCTCTCCCACCTGTCCTCTCTCCTCATCCCTCCTCTCTCCTCATCCCTCCTCTCTCCTCATCCCTCCTCTCTCCTCATCCCTCCTCTCTCCTCATCCCTCCTCTCTCCCACCTGTCCTCTCTCCTCATCCCTCCTCTCTCCTCATCCCTCCTCTCTCCCACCTGTCCTCTCTCCTCATCCCTCCTCTCTCCTCATCCCTCCTCTCTCCTCATCCCTCCTCTCTCCTCATCCCTCCTCTCTCCCACCTGTCCTCTCTCCTCATCCCTCCTCTCTCCTCATCCCTCCTCTCTCCTCATCCCTCCTCTCTCCCGCCTGTCCCCGAGCAGGTGAAGGAAGGCGGGATGAGGGACCTGAGTCCGGCCGTTCTGAACGCGTTCGACCTCGACTCGCCCGAGGACACGTTGACCTTCACGGTGGTGGTCCCCCCGGGCCACGGCACGCTGCTCAACGCCATCTACGGCATGGACGCCAGCCGCTACGAGGACATGGGCTCCAGGCTCCTCCGGCAGAGCCTGCCTGTCACCTCCTTCACCATGCAGGAGCTGAAGCAAGGTGAGACGGTCGCTTGTGGGTGTGTGTATGCGTATGTGGGGGTGGAGAATACAGTAAATCACTGGGGTACGTGGAGGGATGCAGACATAGCATCCCATTAAGCCAATGTGCCCTCTGTCACTGCACACACACGCGTACGAACGCGCGCACGCACACACGTGCATTGACACTCTCACTCTCACACACACACACACTTCCTGCCTGGGCTGTGCCTTCCAGAGGTCTGGCGGTGGTTGTCGTGGCTGGGTCCGGCCCCTACTGAACAGATGTTGGAAACAGAGGTCGCTGGGCCCCTGTGGTGATGCAGCCTCCTCGGCAGAAAGTCCTTCCAACTGCTCCCCCTTTCTCTCTCTCCTCTCCCCCTCTCCCCCTCTCTCTCTCTCTTCCCCCCCTCTCTCTCCCTCTCTTTCCCTCCCCCTCCCTCTCTCCCTCTTTCTCCACATCTCTCTCTCCCCCCACACAATTACCTCTCAGTCACTGGGCACATCGCAAATTACAGTACGCTGCTCATAGACACAGAGCTGAGCACGTCCGGATGTATGCAGTCCCACAATCAGGGAAGATGAGGCCCACGCGCCCGTCCCTGGGACGGCCTTCTCCCTGATGAGCAGCACATGTCAGACCCACGGAATCACCGGTGGCCCAGGCTTCAGCACAGAGATCGGGTGCAGAGTCTGTTTGCTACGATCCGCGTGACCTTGCTTCACTCAGAACAACAGCGGAGAGGAGAAAACCGTGTTGACTGTGTATGGAGAGATGGTCCTTGTTTAACATGTCAAATCAAATGTCTTGCTCAAAGGTAGCCACTTCTGTTGAATGTGTTTTGAAAAGGCTGGCCCAACAAAACGTGTACGGTGACGTCATCAAGCAGAACCTGTCCTCCCGTTCACCGTATCCCCTCTCTATGACTCCTGTACCCCGACCTCCCTCTCTCTCTCTCCCTCTCCCCCTCTCTCTCGGCAGGGATGAAGATCGTGTACATGCATGACGACACGGAGACCCTGAAGGACGGCTTCACGGTGCGGCTGACAGATGGAGCTCACACAGTCCAGGGGACAGCGCGGGTCCTCGTCCTGCCGGCCAACGACGAGCCGCCCCGGCTGCTGAAGTGAGGGGGGGGAGGGGGGGGGAGGAGGGGGGGAGAGGGGGGGGCAGGATGCCCTGGGAGGAAAACCTGGGAGCCACAGAGGCAGACACATGGATGAGGGGAGGGGGTAGGGGGGGAGGACAGTGAGGGACGAGGAGATGGATGGGTGAGGGGTGGTGAGGGAGGGAGGGCAACCTGTGCGTGCACATGTGGCCGGGGGAGGGGAAGGGAGGGGAGGAGGGGGGGAGGCAGGGAGCGGTGGATGTTGTTATGTGCTCGCGACTCCCACCCCGTTCGAAACAATCGCCTGGGAATGAAAGTTACATCCTTGACTACGTCTCGCCTGTGTTTCTCGTTTTACGTGCGTTCTTATGACCGTTGATTAATTCAATTTTCCCTCTTTTCGCCTCAGATCAGGAGTTGTTTGTTTTGTTTTTTTTGAGTCACTGCGTTGGCAGCAGGTTCAGTCTTCCTGTTCGGGTCGCCAAGGCAGAAGTAACGCGTCTTCTTGGCAGCTGTCCGCTTCCTTGTTTGCGCTCTCCTCGTGGAGGGAGCTGACGGCTCTCTCCTGCCTGCCTGCCGCCCCCTCCTCCTCCTCCCCCCTCCTCCTCCTCCTCCCCCCCCCTCCTCCTCCTCCTCCTCCTCCCCCCCTCCTCCTTCCCCCCTCTCCCCCCTCCCGCCCTCCTCCTCCTCCCCCCCTCCCCCCCTCCTCCTTCCCCCCTCTCCCCCCTCCCGCCCTCCTCCTCCCCCCCTCCCCCCCTCCTGCTCCCCCCCTCCCCCCCCTCCTCCTTCCCCCCTCTCCCCCCTCCCGCCCTCCTCCTCCTCCCCCCCTCCCCCCCTCCTCCTTCCCCCCTCTCCCCCCTCCCGCCCTCCTCCTCCCCCTCCTCCCCCTAGAGCAGCAAAAACAATGTCAGATCTTAAAGTTCAGCCTCCAGGATGTTCTCCTCAACCACATGTACCTGATTATAAGGAAGCCCTTTAACTTCCACTTGTGTGTGTGTCCAGGAACGCAGGTCTGGAGGTAGGCTGGATGGAGCAGAGGGTCATCTCCAGCGTGGTCCTGGAGGCTGAAGACCTAGACACCCCCTCCAGCCAGGTGTTGTTCATCCTCAACGCCAGCCCCAGGTTTGGCAAGCTGCAGCTAAAGGTTGGTGTAGCAGGGATGACATGATGAACTGAATGACTGTCAGTGATGTTATTAAATGTGTGTGTGTGTGCTCGTGTGTGTGTGTGTGTGATCCGGTTGCTTGCCTCAGACAGAGGCTGGTTGGACTGATCTGGGTCCGGGTCAGAACTTCACCCAGGACGACGTGGAGCTGAACCGCCTGTGGTACACGCACGCCACCAGCGCCGGGTTCAAAGGTCACGACAGCTTCCGCTTCGTCCTCAGCGACCTGGACCACGAGTCTCCTCAGCACAGCTTCTTCATCTCCGTACGCACGGTGCAGAGGGGTGAGGACCGCCATGTCAACACGGGCGTCACTCCGAACCCGCGACTGCATCAGGAACACAGAGAGAGTGCATCTCATATGCCACAGCCGGCATTTGAACTGCATCAAGCATTTAACACCTACTGTCCAAAGACGCTAAACGGATTCTCGCCAGGTCCAAACTCCAGGTCCAACTCAAATCAAGGAATTAATAAAGGGTATTTCTGGAACATAAAAGATTGTTGGCATTAGTGGTAGACTATGCACGTGCTCTATCATTTCTGCAGCCAGTCCCCAGACCTTTTCCAGAAACACCAGTGCACACCCAGGTGACATGTGGCAGCTGTGCCGTGTGCCTCGGTGCTTTCCTGCACGCACCGCGGTAGCCCAAACTTTCTCAAGCCATGGGGTCTAGAGGCCATGTATAATTGAGCAGCCCCACTTTCCCTATAGCCAGGCAAGCGTTGCCAGTTGAGCGAGCATGCTGTGAGAGGTGGGGGGGCGTGGAGGTACAGGGGGGTGGCCGGGCGAGAGGGGGGGGGGGGAGGGGGCGTCGCGAGGGCCTTCTCCTGGCTCCAGGCCCTGTGATCCTGGAGGCGTGGAGGTGAGAAGCGCCCGGGCGCCGGGGCGTGGAGGAACAGGAGCCACTCGGAAGGTGAATAATTAAAGGAATTAGGAAGGAACAGCTGTGTGGCGGGCGACACCTCCCTCCCCCAGTCCCCCCTCGTGGACGGCCCTGCCGTCGAAAAACAAAACAAACTTATTTAGAACGTTTTTTTTCGGGTTTCAGTGGGTTTGTGCTCGGCCTTGTGGTTGTTTTGGACAGTTTTCTCATCACGGAGTGACTCCATGAAGCAGTCTTGTGCCAATGAGTCACATCTGGTCACTAAAGAGTTTATGTTCTTCTGTATTCATTTTACAGTGCTTACTACAACACACAAAGAGTTCCAAAGCTACCATACTTTAAAAACTGCAGTCTGGCTACACATATTGTGGAGATATATATTCTGGAACAGCAAGAGCAAGCTAACAGCCCTGTGTTTTCTGAATCTTGTAGTCAAGAGTTGTCTTGTCGGATGAACACAGATGCTTTCATGGGTCTCTCTACTCACCAATACAACCTAACATTACCTCTCCCTGATTAAAAAAACACATCAAATGACAAATTATAGATATCTAACCTCAGGCTTGTCTCCGTGGTTACAGGTGACCTCGTGCTGGTCACCAAGCCTGTGACCCTGATGGAGGGCGAGAGGGTGGTCTTGACCACAGACATCCTGCTGGCCAATGACGGGGCTGGGAGACCGGAGGAGCTGTTGTACACGGTGCTGGCTCCCCCCACACACGGCCTGGTGCACGGCGTGCAGCGCCCGGGCCTGGCCCTGAGCAGTTTCACCCAGCTGGACGTGGCAGCGCAGCGCGTGTGCTACACCCACGACAACAGCCACTCAGCACCCGCCGACTCCTTCAGGTACGCCGCTCACAGCAAGCGCTAAAACTGTCATACTTAAATGTAGGTTTTGTAGAAAAGTCGAAAATAGTATACATGTCTAATGTATTTTACGAACCAAACTTTTTATTCATGAATTACTTAATAACTTACTGACTAAAGTATGTTTACAATGTCTAAGTACAAACATTCTTACACATATTACAATTGTCAATGACTACTGTAGATGATTTAAAATTAGTACATTTTACTTCCAATTGTTTAGAAAAATATAGGTATAATGGAAATTTGAATTAGAAAATGTATTGTTAAGTTCTCATTTAACACATTTAAACTCGATTTAAGTGCACTCTTTTACAACCCCCCCTCATAATAAATTTAATTGAGCATTTTCATCCAAAGCGACAAAACAACATTAAGGAGCATGAGGAGGTGACTAACTTCATCTGCTTTAGACAAGTGATTTATCTCTGGTCCTGGACTAAAGGGATTATGTATCACTGCATGTGTCTTCTGGGCCAGAAGAGAAACAGACAGGTTTTATTTCCTGTTACAGTACACTGTGTTTATGTGCTTTGCCAGCCAATTTGGCTGCATGTTTGGGTGAAATGAGCTGGATGGAGATGCGGGGCTGACCTGTCCTGTGTGAGGGCCTGGGTCTGTCACCCCGAGGCCTGGCTAGCTTTCACCTCAGGGTCAGCTGGGAGCCAGCTGCCTTTCTGCAGCCAAGCCAGCTAGCAGCCTGCCAGCCAGCAGCCAGCCAGCCAGTCAACCAGCTAGCTAGCTGCCTGCCAGCAGTTAGCCAGCCAGCAGCCAGCCAGCCATGGTAGAGATGGGGAGTTTTAAGTGTTTCATGTAGCTTCTGTGTTTATAAGAAGAGGTAAAACCTATCCACTACAGCATGCACACGAGAGCCGCACGCCTTCAAACAGACCATACCGGTCTGTGTGTGTGTGAGAGAGACAAAGAGAGAGAGAAAGAGACAAGAGTCGATGTGAGTCAGTGTGCACGCCTGGATGGAGGCTCGTGTGTGTGTCCCGTTGGGAAGGCCGGGGTGGCAGGCGTTTGGAGGCGGCGTCCCCTCGGCTGGGCCCGGCACCTGAACACACACCTGTGTGTCAGCTGCTGCAGCCTGGCTCAGCCCGAGCGGGGCAGAAGGTGTTTTCAACCCACGCGCTTCCTCCTCCCGTCTCCAGCTCTCACTGTCCTCGTTGCCGTGACAGCGGATGATGAATGGGCATTATTAGGAGAATGATAACGGCGGCTGGCACGGGTTGCCATGGCGGCCAGAGTGGCGTGTTCAGACTGGCATCCCTGGGCACAATTACCCAGCAAACATGAGGCCAGATGTTACACCGGTTTGGAGAAAGGGGGACCTGTGCGTGTGTGTGTGTGTATGTGTGTGTGTGGTGACTGGTGTGTTGTTTGTCGTTGCTGGTTGTGCCTGGGGCAGTTGTCAGCTGCAGGGCCGCAGGCAGGTCTGTCTGTGTATGAAGCAGATTGTCTTGGCAGAGGGTTGAACATGGGGATAAAATCTGTACACACACACACACACACACTCACTCACACACTCTCATCCTTTATTCGGATCCAGGGCTTTGTCACAGTACCATGGGGACTGTGGACAGACTGGTGAACTCACACCAAGACTCACTAAGCCTGAAAACAAGAGGGGCCATTATGAGTGATTTATCGCTATTCAAATTGGATCTTCACTCATTGTAGCTGAAGGGAAAAGGCAGGGATTATATTATACATCGATTTTTCATTTTGTATTAGAAAGGCCTTAAATCTTTTATTTTTTTCCCCTGAGGTAAACTGACCGAGGAGAAAACAATAGGTATGGTGGAGATTTTATGATTCGATGCAACAACACAAAATACTGTTTTTCACGTTCGACCAAAATTCCCACCGCAGTTTCGTGGTAACCAACGGCGACAGCTCCCGACGAGGCGCCTTACATTTCGCCGTCGAGCACGGCGACCGCATCCCCCCCACCCTCAGCCTCAACGCCGGCCTCCTGCTGGCGGCGGGCGCCACGCACGCCATCACCTCCGCCCACCTCCAGCTCACCGACCCGGACACCCCCGCCGTGAACCTCACCTACACCGTCACCCAGCTGCCTCGCCACGGCAGGCTGCTCCTGGGGGGGTCCCCCCTCCTGTCCGGCCCCCCGCGCTTCACCCAGGCCCAGGTGGACGGCGCCGAGCTGGCGTACCGGCACGACGCTGGGAGCACCGCCCAGATCGACCGCTTCCTCTTCCAGGCCTCCGACGGCACCAATCAGGGTTACCTGGAGTACGGCCAGCTAAGGTCGGAGCCTGCGGCCTTCACCATACAGGTGAGTCGTACTGACGTTACTGTCTGTGGGTGCGAGGATGTGCTCATTTCAAACCAAGCCCGATGCATCGCGCCAACCTATAAACAACCTCGACATCACGAATGTATGAGGTGTATTTAGTGATATAGTACATCTATGAAATTAGACTACAAGTCTCAACAATCGGGTATTCAGGAAAGTCATTTGCATTACTGCAAAAGAAAGAGAGAGAGGGAATGTGCGTGTGGATGAGTGCGTGTGTGCGTGTGTGCGTGCCGTCCCCTGTCCCATTCCCCTGCCCCCCCCCACACACACACACACACTCTGATATTCTGGGTCTGGAGCGGTCAGGCGGCTAACTTCCTGGCCTGCCCCTGCCTGCCCCGGGCCTCTGAGAGGGGGGGTGTGCGTGTGTGTGTGCGTTGGGGACGGAGAACCTGTGTGTGTGTGTGCTGTGTGTGTGTGTACATGTTAAGCAGCGGCAGGTCAGGTGGTTCGGACAGAAAACGTTCCTGGGAGCTCAGTGGGACCCCCCTCTCTCGCCCCGCTCTCTCTCGCCCCCCCTCTCTCGCCCCCCTCTCTCGCCCCGCTCTCTCTCGCCCCCCTCTCTCGCCCCCCTCTCTCGTCCTCCTCTCTTGTCCCCCTCTCTCGTCCCCCTCTCTCGTCCCCCTCTCTCGCCCCCCTCTCTCTCGTCCCCCTCCCTCGTCCTCCTCTCTCGTCCTCCTCTCTCGTCCTCCTCTCTCGTCCCCCTCTCTCGTCCTCCTCTCGGTCACCTGGCTGGAGTTGTGCTGTCTTCTGTGCTTTGCCTGCCTCATGCCCTGAACCAGCTTTTCGTGGGTTGAGTCCTTCATTCAAACAATCATAAATAATGGTTCTTCAAATGCCAGTGGACTGCTGCATTCAGTGCACGATAAACTGCACTAGGAGTTATTGGATTTGAATATGCAAGACATTAAGAGGGTTGACTATATTAAATTGAGTACCGGCTTCAATTGATCTTTTATACCACATGCTCTTAAATCAAACGTGGTGGTCAGATAACGTTGATGTTAATAAGACATGTATTGAATCCCAATGAATCCATCTTAGTAGGCTATATAGCATAGCAACATCTGTAAGTCAGGGTCAGCTGTCATATTGCTGCTGAAAAGCAAGAGGGTGCTCATATCTAGAACAATCCACTGACCAGCATCCCACTAGGACACGTAGTGCTGCTGCCCTCTACTGGCTGGTTGTTGTCATTGCACTTCTCTCAATTACGGATCACAGCATGGATATATTAGCATACTTTCTAGATCAGTATAAAATGATAGAATATCAAAAATAGTCTTTCCTAAGGACCGATTTGCCTGTTATGTTTTACCCTGCTGTAACACTCATCTAAAGCATTCGCAATTGAGATTTCTCGTCGCTCTTGTGTGACGACACACTTCCACTGACAAACCACGAGAGGGAATCTTTCTCGTCGCTTTGTTTAAACACTGAACCCGTCCGTCTCGCCGCCTGGGTACCTGCAGGTGGAGCAGGTGGACAGGAGCCCCCCAGGCCTGGCGACCAAGCGGACCCCCAGCACGGTGGAGAACCTGGGAGGGGGGATCAGGCAGGGCATCTACATCACCTCCAGACACCTGCAGGCCTCGGACCCCGACAGCCCTGCTCAGGACCTGGAGTACGTCATCACCCGCCCTCCCCACTTCGGCTACCTGGAGAACGCCCTAACAGGTACGCTAACCCCCTCTCTCCCCGCCACAGCTGCTGCCACGATGTCCGCACAGCGGCTGAGGCATTTCCTAGACAAATCGTGCTTCTAATACATGAGGAAGAGGGTTCTAGAACGAGGCACATGTTGTTGCCGTGTGTCCTAGGAGGCTACATCAAAGGACGCTTCACCCAGAGAGACGTGGACCAGCGTGCCGTCCTCTATGTGGTCCCCGGGGACGTGGACGTGACCGGAGACAGCTTTGAGTTCCGCCTGGCCGACCCAGCTGGAAACACCATGCTGCCTGACGTGTAAAACTCAACCTCTTTTGATTGGAGCGTTTGCTTTAACACACTCATCCACACAAGCACGCGAAAGTACACACACACACTCAATCACATGCAGACACACATCCAAGTGCACGCACCTCAAAACTCCGCAACTCAAGGTTGAAACCATTTCCCTTGGAGGGAAAGGCCAAGTCCATGCTGCCCCTCACCTCACCACTCTCCCCTCACCTCACCCTCCCCCCCAGACTGGAGCTGAGCTGGTCCCGCGTGGAGCTGTCGGCGGCGTGCTACCGTGTGTGTGAGAGCGCCGGTACCCTGCAGATCCAGATCCAGCGCAGTGGCAGGAGCTCGGACCCTGCCTACGTCGCTATCCAGGTACCCCGATTCACACCACTATCCAGGTACATTGGCATACAGGTATACAGATAGACTGGTGTACACTGGTATACAGGAACACTGATATACAATTATGATTGTTATCGGGGTACACTGATATACATTGCTATCCAGGTAGACTGACCTGAGAGATTGACCTTTCACCTCCATCTCTGTTTCAGGTGGAGGATGGTTCTGCCAAAGCAGGCCAAGATTTCACCCACAGCACAGCCAGTCTGATCCAGTTTGATCCAGGTCTCAGATCTCTACCTCTCCTGGTCGCTTCCCCGAGCTGTAAACGTAGCGACACTCTCGTATCCAGTCAGTCCAGACTCTGATCTGCCCTTTCTGTCACTGTGGCGCATTCAGGAGTCAGCCTGAAGACGTGGAACATCTACCTGAGGGAGGACGGACTGGAGGAGAACCACGAGACCTTCAACGTGGTCCTGAAGGAACCAAAGAACGCTGTTCTGGGTCAGAGAAGTTCAGCCAGCGTGGAGATTATTGACCCCCGAGGAGGTGGGTGATGACCTGGAACAGGGATGGATGAGACCTGGTGACTGTACAGTAGGGTCCCAGGCCTGTATTAAACACATTATCAAAACACCCTTTAGTTCATTCAAAGAATTGTAATTCTGGGTCACGGCAAATTTGTGCTGGACTGAGGCTTGACGCAAATCATCGTTTAGTCACACACAGTCGTTTTCTCTATCTCATCCTTTCCCCCTCCCTCCCTCTCCCTCCCCCTCCCTCCCTCCCTCTCCCTACCTCTCTCTCCCTCCCTCTCTCTCTCTCCCTCCCTCCCTCCCTCTCCTTCCCTCTCCCTCTCTCTCTCCCTGCCTCTCCCTCCCTCTCCCTCCCTCTCCCTCAGGGAGGTGTGACCCTGACGATCTGAAGGTCGAGGAGCACGAGAGAGAGGCTCCCCCCCCAGCCCCTCCCCGCACGGCCGCCCCCCCTCCCCCCCGCCCCGCCCAGACGGAAGAAGGAGGGGACGGGGACCTGCTGACAGACATCCAGACGGAGCTCTTCTGGGAGAGCCGGCCCCACCCTCCCAGGGGCGACGTGCCCGACCGCAGGCCTTTCCTGGACCTCGACGACGGGCAGCTCCGGGACCAGGCGGCCCCCGGCTACACCTCCGTCCACAGACGACCGTCCTCCTTCCAGCCCCCCACCCTTGGTCACCATCTCCCCAGGCGCCCCCTCAAGCTCCTGGGGAGCGCAGGCAGCGGCCACAGGGTGAGTCTGGGAGCTCCAGGGAAACCGGAGGCCCGTTGTTGGAGGGTGAAGGCCTCCAGTCATATCGTGGTGGAGAGCCCTCAGGGTCATTTGTTTGTGAGATCAGCACAGGAGTACGCATCTCCAATGAACGTTTGCGGTAACAGGTACGAGATTCGAGTGCCTGATTAGTACAAGCTCACATTCTAGATGTTTCCATC
Organism: Osmerus mordax; assembly: GCF_038355195.1. NCBI lineage: Eukaryota > Metazoa > Chordata > Actinopteri > Osmeriformes > Osmeridae > Osmerus > Osmerus mordax. Next base: position 4,820,929 of record NC_090075.1, read on the forward strand.
TTCTGTGGTTCCACAGGTCCAGTCATCAGGAGCCGGGAGGAAGACTGAGGAGAAAGTGTGGACGGTATGTCTAAGCCACAAAAACGATGGAGGACTTTTTAAAGACTTACACCTTCCTCTCCCGAGTTTAAATGACCCTCTCTCATTGCCCGCCCCCCCCCCCCCCCCCCCAGTTCCATAGTGTGACCGCTGTCAGAGGGGGGCTGAACCCTGAACCCGCCCCCCAGGTTCACCCTGACCTCCGGGTGACCCCTATCTGGAGCTGGTCTGGCCGGGACGCGTCGCTACATGACGTCCGAGCAGGGGACGACCCCCAGGTGGACTCCTCCCCCAGGTCCCAGCGGGCAGGGCGCCAGCGCAAGGTGACCGCGCTGTTGCGTTAGACCTCCTTAGTTCAGATGGAGTTTGGCTCGCCCACCCAGTCACTCCTGCACCTCCCATACACGTGGCTCCCTCGTTATTATTCTCTTCTTCCGTCTCTCCTCCCTCTAACTCACCCCTCTCCCTCCCGCCCCCTTCCCTCTTCCCATTATTTTCCCTCCCTCCCCCCTCTCTATCTCCCTCCCTCCATCCTCTTCCCATCCTCTTCCCTCCCCCCTCTCTATCTCCCTCCCTCCATCCTCTTCCCTCCCTCTCCTCCCTCCCTCTCTTCCTCTCCTCCCTCCCTCTCCTCCCTCTCTTCCATCCCTCCCTCCCTCTCCTCCCTCCCTCTCTTCCTCTCCTCCCTCCCTCTCTTCCATCCCTCCCTCCCTCTCCTCCCTCTCTTCCATCCCTCCCTCCCTCTCCTCCCTCCCTCTCTTCCATCCCTCCCTCCCTCCCTCTCCTCCCTCTCTTCCATCCCTCCCTCCCTCTCCTTCCTCTCCTCCCTCCCTCTCCTCCCTCCCTCTCCTCCCTCCCTCTCCTCCCTCCCTTTCCTCCCTCTCCTCCCTCCCTTTCCTCCCTCTCCTCCCTCCCTCCCTTTCCTCCATCCCTCCCTCCCTCTCCTCCCTCCCTCTCTTCCCTCCCTCTCTTCCCTCCCTCTCCTCCGTCCCTCTCCTCCCTCTCCTCCCTCTCCCAGGCAGGGAGGGTGGTCAGCAGCTCCTGTCCCAGTGGCTGGACTCACTACAGGAGGCAGTGCTTCCTGCTGAGTCCTGGTATCGCTAGCTGGAACAGTGCCCAGAGAACCTGCACCTTGCTGTGAGGACACACACACTACAGAACAAACATCATCATCACACACGCACACTCACATAACCATATCATCCAATCACTGTTTTTTCTATCAAATTATCTTTGGAAGGTTTGACAGCAACCTCACAAGCATCCACTCCAAAAAAGACATGACCTGGCTCTGGAAATTCGCTGGAAGGAAGCCATTTTGGATCGGTAAGTACCTGTTACACCTCACACTCCTTCAACCTCACATGTCTGATCTAGTACGGTGAGCTCTATGGGTTTGTGCATCTGCAGGTCTCTCGGGTGGGGCAGGAGAGTGGACGTGGGTGGATTCGAAACCATTCTCCTTCTCCAGACTGGAGAAGAACCCACCTCAGGAGAACCCGGGAGCGGAGAACGTCTCCACCTGTGTGTTGGTTCAGAACACCAGAACATGGACACCTACGAGCTGCAACATGGACTCGGAGCACAAATACATCTGTTCATCTCCTGCACAGACTCTCTGAGGAACCAAGAGGATGACCACACGCACAGGGCACAGAATATACACACACCTCTATGAATTTATGTTAAAGTGTACTGTTTTAATGCTCTGTAATGTCATTGGGTGTGAGAGGGTTTGAATGTTAGCAAATACCCTGAAGTGTTTCGGTGCAGTGGACATGTTGGGCTTGGTTGGTTCGGAAGCGGCTCGCTCGATATCGCAATAAAAACATTTGAAAGTCCAAACATTGTGAATAAGCGGTCTCGGACAAACGTTTCCTGATGCTTCTCAGGTAAAAGCATTCATTTACTCGATAGTTTTGGAAGCATAATTACATTTTACAAAATGGCATCTGTCTTTATGCTTGTTGAGAGCATGGACGTTTTGAAATTCTTCTATAAAGCATTTTGACCAATATGTCTGGTAAAAAGTCACAGATCAGCCTTCGTTATAACCCACACCTCAAATTTATTCTTGGAAAACATGTCAAGGCCAGTGAACAATACCAACTCATATCTCAGGGAATAAACAAATCATGTAAACACCATTGAAGCACCACTCGCTCACCTTGTTCTCCCGGCATCTCTGGACGCCTAGAAACCACAGATTGTCATTTTAGGTTCAGTCGGAAATGAGAGGCAGCCAGCTGGTCTGCGGCAGATAAACATGAGGGAGAGAAGGTGGAAGCGCAGGAGGTCAAAGTTCAAGAAAAGTGTCTGCAGCAGATCTTGGCTATGGAGGCATGCTAGTGCCTCCCCTCTCCATCCTATTGGCCGGTAGCCCCTCCCACAGTAGTCCCGCCCCCCTTGGACACAGTTCCAGTCGTGCAGGGACCAATAGGGAGGTGGGAGGGGCTCGTGAAATAGATTCCTCTGGAACAACAGCTCACAGCCTGAGCCCAGATCCTGCCCGTTTGTGAATGGAGAGGAGCTTCCATGCTACGGAGATGAGAACCCCAGCAGATCCATGTTCAAAATAGCTATTTGGCTCCATTCACCAAGGATAAGGAACATCACCTCTTCTCACTGGTGTGTCTGGAAGGGGCGGGGCGCAGTTTGGGCAGAGCCTTGAGGGGCGGGTCTGTCATGGTGGTGGCACAACGAGTGGTAAGGGGCAGGGGTGTGGCCGTGGGGAGGGGTATGGGCGGCGTCCCTGTCACCGTGGGGACGGGATTGGCCTTCTCCTTGGCCAAGGAAGTCTGGAGCTCCGCCCTCCTGGCCAGGGCGGCTCTCAATTGGTCGCGGATGTTCTCGATCCTGTCCTGCAGCTCCTGGAGCTCGCCTGGCCTGGGGGGCCCCCCCGAGGAGGAGGAGGAGGGAGGGGGGGGAGTGGAGGAGGAGGAGGGCAGGGACAGAACGAGGCTGGCGAAGGAGGTCGGACCCCCGTTCTCGCACAGCCGAGAGGTCAGACTGGCCACGCCCCCTCCCGACCCCCTCGGACCCCCCGCCACGGACTCGGAGCCCCCGGCCTTGGCGAGCAGGCGGCGACTGTTGAGGGTCTCCAGGTTGAAGTGGACGCGCTTGTTGTCCCGGGCGGCGGCGTCCGCGGCGTCCGCGCCGCCCTCGTTGTTCCACTTGGCGGAGGAGCCCGGGGGAGGGGGGGCCGGGCGGGGGCTGGGGGGGCTGGGTCTTCTGGATGTTGCAGCTGGAGGGAGACACCGAGGATCTGTCACACGGAAGGTCTCAACAGTGAACTACACACCAGGGACCACGTCGAAAAACATCCCGGTGGGAGAGTGAGGTGATTCGATACAACGGCAGGTTATTGACACAAAGACAGATCCAAGACAGCAGTTCAGGTTGTTGATATAAGGACAGATGATTGATTATCGCTAGACAGACTGTACCTTTTCTCAGGGTTGGCTTGCTGCTTTTTCACATCGTCGTAGGTCATGTTCAGAGCCCGGTGGATTTTCTGTAGAGCACAAGGGTCAAAGATAACTCAATCTCCATGACGTCATTAAGTTACATTCCAAAAAAAAAATCTTTTGGAAGATAAAATACATCGAAAGTAAATGTCACATAAAGTAGTAAGTAAATGATTAATAAAAAGGGTGTGCACCATTTTAAGTACATTGCCTGTGTGGAGGGTGACACACAGTCGGCACCAAACATATTATACGTGGGTCTTAAAGTTGTACTATGCCAGTCAGTGGTAAAATACAGTATGTCCCAACTACTGTAGGTACTGTCCGATTACATTTTCTTTGACCACTAGATGGCACTGTTTGTATTTCTCATAAATTAAGCGTCAAGGTGATGTACCGTTGAGTGTCTCTGACTGTGACTTCAGCCAAGAGCAAGAAAAACACACACTATAAACGTTCTTTTACAAGCAATAACTGTTCAATAATATTGAATTCGCCTTAGATATTTGAAGTGTAAGTGCTTTCAGAAATAGACTGTAAAACAGGTGCCAGGGAGCCACAAATTTGTCGGAGTGAAACAGAGTCAGTGCACTGTTAAAAGCCAATAAAAGCACAATGAAGATTCAGAGAAAGACCGACTTCATTAGGCATTGATCTGCAATAACTTCTCTTTCTCTCCCCCTCACACACACACACACACACACACACACACACACACACACACACACACACACACACACACACACACACACACACACACACACACACACACACACACACACACACACACACACACACACACACACACACACACACACACACACACACACACACACACACACACACACACACACCTCCGTACCTGGCTGGTGTGGAGCCAGTACTTGAACTTCTGCCGGCGTCGGATCCGGGGCAGGACCAGGCGGTAGAAGGCGTGCTCGGCCGCCAGCGTGAGGAGAGCCCCGGCCACGCCCACACACAGCAGCACAAACAGCCCTGAGAAGTGGCGGATCCCCATCTGCAGGGTCTGCAGACGGGGGCGGGGCCGGAGGGGGAGGAGTTCAACATGTGCACGGCACTCTGACGCACACAGCAACATTCTGACACTGATCACTGACCCCACATCGTCATTGTCTTTTGTTGGTTATGGGAATAAAGAACTGTTTATTTGTTGGAACCGACTACCCTAGAAGTGTAATACACGTCTTGCCCTCCAGGGGGCAGCCTCCATTCACCTCTACTCGTCTAGCGGCGTTTGGATGTGGGGAGAAGCCGGCGGAACATACTCCACGGGCGAGGCTTTGATGGAAAGAAAGGGGGCAGGGTCCCGCTGACAGGAGCTAATTGCAATTTAAAGAGCAACTCAGCTAATTGAAATTGATGCTACGCTCCGGCTATATGACTGTGGCTGCTTGATGAGGGTGACCGCTGCACAGAACATCTCTATTCCCTGTCCAATACGCAAACGTCCCTTCCTGTGTCTCTCCATTCTGTACTGTTATCCTCAGTCATGTCTCTGTAGGAGTGGGTAGTAAATGAAGTACATGGCACTGATAATTAGTCGTTTGCTCGACCTAATGCGGAAGAATAGCTAGGTCTAACAGCAGTTTGTGATTTTGGGTCTTCCCGGGACTGAAATTCTGCCTTCAGGACATTGAGAGATAGGTGTGAGGGAGGGATAGAGGGAGGGAGGGCAGGCCTGTTTCCGGAGTGCTGACATAATGGACCCTAGGGGTGCAGTCCAGGCCAGCCCCATCCCTCCCTCCATCCCTCCTCCCTCCCTCCATCTCTCACCTTACTCCTCCCATTTAATCCTGGGCCTCTGCCAAGAGAGCAAGCTGGCCACCTCAGCCTCGCAGAGCTCTTCCCCTCCCTCCTCGCTCCTTTCTTCCTCCTCTGCTTCTCTCTCGTTCAGTCTCTTTGCCTGCCTCGACCTCTCATCTATATTCTCCCTTCGTTCCTCATGCCTCCTCTTCTTACTTCCTCCTGCCTTACCTCTCTGTCTCTCTCCATCCCTCTGTCCCTCCTCTGTGTGTCTCTCTCTCCCTCCCTCTCATTCTCTTCCTCTTTTTCACTCTCTCGTTCTGGAGCTGACACACGCACACACACACTCTTTGATCCAGGGCTCGGTACGCAGAGGGAATAGCTCATCCTATTAGCACGTGTGTTAGCCTGTCCACCAGGTTTCAGAGTGCCTGTCCTCCAGTGTTGTTTCAGATCGTAGGTGACTGTCCCGTAACACACACACACACACAGAACAGGTACACACTCACACACACAGCTGTGCAAACAGTTTATACACACAACACACACTCACACACCCAGATGTACATACAGTTAATTTACATAAAACACACACGTGTACAAACACACACACATATATACAGATTTACATACAGGCCACATACATAACACACACACATCCACAGATGTACATATAGTTCCTATACACACATCCACACTCCCCTGTCTCTCCTTCTCCCCTCTGCAGCCACGTGAGTGGAAGGATTTAGAATGGAAATGAGGAATAATCTGCTCATAGCAGGCCATGGTAATTCTCTCCCCCACCAAATTAGAGTAAAATAGAAATGCCATCCTGGTGTCTCCTCTTGCAGCGTGAGCTGTTCAGCTTCGTGTCGGCGGTGGGATTTACAAGATTCCGTGAATTGCCTCGCTTTAATTGAGGCAAGTATAACTTTAAATGTCACTCGACCATGTGAAGAATGTCAAAATGGGAGATAAGCGCACGCGTCGTCGTACAGGTGACATGGTGCAGGTGCTCTCTGACAACAGACTTCAAAGGGCGTGACATCATTGTTCAAAGCAGCGCTGGCGAATCAACCAGGACGGGGGAAGCACACGGCAAAGAAAGTTAAAACGAGATCAAACTCTCCTTCCTAACGACATGTTCATTCTCATTCCCGTCGCGCGCGTCGCTCACTCGGGTCGGAACAGACGAGGAGGAGGAGGAAGAGTAGGGAGGAGGGAGGGGGAAGGAGGAGGAGGGAGGGGGAAGAGGAGGAAGGGGAGGGAGGAGGGAGGAGGAGGGAGGAGGCGTCTCGTAGGAAACATCTGCGTTCCCGTCCCTCCCTCCCTCGGCCCCTGAAGTGAATCGGGTGATGATTTGATAATTTGCTGATGAGAGAAGTGAGGGGCTGCCGTGGTGCCCGTGCCCGTGCCCAGATGGCGTGGTTCGAGGCCGGCCTCTCCTGTGCCGTGTTCTCCCCCCTCTCCCAACACACACTCACGTACACAGGTACGCCAGCTGACAAACGCAGACGAGGACCTGAGTGAATCGACGCAAACGTGCAGAACGCTCCTCTCTCTCTCTCGCTCTCTCGCTCTCTCTCTCTCTCTCTCTCTTTGTCTCTCTCTCTCTCTCTTTGTCTCTCTCTCTCTCTCTTTGTCTCTCTCTCTCTCTCTCTCTCTCTCTCTCTCTCTCTCTCTCTCTCTCTCTCTCTCTTCTCCTCTCTCTCTCTCCCCTTTGTCCCATCCAGCCTTTTTGTAATATGTCTATGTGTATCTTTCCCCCTTTCTGCCTGCCTGTCTGTCTGCCTGTGTCTGCCTGTGTCTGTCTGCCTGTCTGTCTGCTTACTTTCTGTCATTCTGTCTGCCTGCCTGATACATGCGTGTTTGTCCATCTGCCTGTCTGACCAGCCCACCTCCTCAATAGGACGGCATCGGCTCTTTAAAAGGGAACCAGGACAGGAGTGTCCATGCACTGGATAGATTAGGACACCAGACCTAATGAGTCAGTTAAACGGCCTGCTGCCTCAGGGCAGAAGACTTTACCAGAGGACAGAGCGAGCTGCAAGTCATCGTCCATAATGTCATTCTAACCTGACTAACAAGTTTCGATGTATCCTGTCTCTCAGCTCGCAAATTCAAGTTGTTTCGCGTCTTTGTTTTGATGATTACCACACCGATTTGATCATCTACAAACCTACTGGAATAAACCGGATCTTCAGGCTGATGAAAACAAATGGCTGTTGGATCCACATAAATAAGGTGTTCATGTAATGAAATCAATGGCTATTGTAATTGGAGTTTGGGCTGGTTCATTCCCAAAATATATCCACAATTATGGCCCTCATTGCATTACAACCCTAAACATCTCCCCCTTCCCTATGGTGCTAATACAACCCATCAGTAGTCTAAGTGGCAATTTATAAAACAGCAGGCCACTCTCCTGCAGCTTAACAAATGGCTTTGTTATGGTGGGTTTCGTGTTAAATAGAGTTGGAGCACAGAAAACCACGTCACTAAAGTCAGGTAATGAACAGGTAATGGCTTTAGACAGGCAATTCCAACTTCGTCCCCAGGAAGGGGGAAAAAAATCAATTTTAACAATCGGCTTAAGAGGGTAAAGAGGCGACATAGATTTGATAGCGGCCGGTCCCACACTCACCTCGGTCACGGCGAAGACTCGCTTTCCGCAGGGAACCACCTTGTACCATTTGTCGTGCAGCATGTCCATGTAGCCGTCGGATTTGTAGCGACTGATGAACTCCGACACGTTGGAGGTGAGAGGGGAGTTCTGGGGCAAGCCGATGCCGTAGCCTGCGAGACGCAACAAGACAAAGTTACCTTCTGCAGACACGCAGCACGACACGTTAGCATCTTTTCGTACACGTCGTCACCATTTCCTTTCACAAATCGGTTGAGAAGAAGTGTTCTTGTTTTCACGGGTTTTGTAAGCGGAGAAAGTTTCTTGGCTGTGGAATGACCATGCGTGACTAAGTGTAGCCTACTTACAAAAGTGCTGGGACATAGATTTTTTGGGGGGCCCTTGGAGGTGATTTTGAGCTTCCTTACTCTGTCACCAAAAATATGTTCATGGTACAATGTGCATAACAGTGATGCCACATATCATAAGCACTGTGATTGCATCATGAAATATAAATGGTGACAAAACAAATGGGGGAAATAAAAGATTTATGTTTGAAAAGTAAACAAACCAGCTAAACCTATTTGATATCTGTTCCACATAAAAAAATAAAGACTGCTTCAGTGTTTTTCTTCATTGTTCCCAAGGCAACACCATTGACTACCTGGCTAGACAATTAAGGCATAGAGTCAGCATTTGATGCTTTCCCAAGGAGATGAAGTGGATCGATACCAAACAGAAGTCCAATGACCTTACCAACAACCCCTCAAGTAAGGGGATGCGAGGACGCGCAATTATTACAAGAAACTAATTCAGACTCGACGCGTATCTTTAAAAACGTGATAATTCCTCTACCTGTGCTTCTGATCCTGTACTTTCATATATTTTCCTTTGAAGATTTTTAATGGAATTTCTAAATGAGATTTATATATCAAAGATTCCTGGAGTGTATGACAACCCCCCCTCCTTGAGGTAGCAGCCAGTGTGGGGGGGGGGGGGGGGAGTAAGACATGAGAGAAACAGAAGAGCAAAGAGCTCCACAGTCACTATCTAACAACCCAAAGTGTGTGTAGATGTGTGTATGCACGTGCGAGCATGCGGGTGTACCTGTGAATTGAAGACCTGAGCCTGAGAGAGTACACGGGCAAATATCCCTGAGACACATCCCTTCCTTAGCCCTTCCATCCATCCCTCCCTCTATCCCATCCAACCTCTGCCTCACCTCTCCATTCCTCCCACTTCTTCATCCTCTCTTACCTCGTCCCTTCCCACCTCCTTCCTTCCCCACCTCCTTCCTTCCCCACCTCCTTCCTTCCCCAACTTCTTCCCTCCCTCCCTCCCTCCCTCCCTCCCTCCCTCCCTCCCTCCCTCCCTCCCTCCCTCCCTCCCTCCCTCCCTCCCTCCCTCCCTCCCTCCCTCCCTCCCTCCCTCCAGTCTTAGATGACAGGCAGACATGCTATTTAATCAGTTGGTTCGTCCTCTCTTCCCTCCCACAAATATCCTCCTGTCTCTTCTCTTGCATCTGTCTTTCCCTGGTCGTGACTCTTCACCTGACAAGAAGAATGATGCTTGACCAGACTTGACGTACACCAATCACACCTCCGCAAGAAGTCCCTGCAGACACACACACATCCACGGGCGCATGCATGCACACACACACACACACAGACGCACACACACATCCACGGGCGCATGCACGCACACACACATCCACACATCCACGGGCGCATGCACACACACAGACACACGCCCACACACATCCACGGGCGCATGCACACACACGTGTCTATTGTTTCACCAATTAGCTAGACAAGTACAAGACATTACACGATTCTGTCATAAGTATTTCGAAATCAATAGTAAAAAATAGGGAAAAAAGGAAACCCAATGAATGCCCATCTTCTTTAACGACGAAAGCTATTTTGACTTAATTGTAATATTTATAATGGAATTGCCTTGTTGTTAACTACCCGTTGTCTAGTAAAGATGCAGGTTGAATTATTTGCAGCTTGGTGCTGATGAGCATGTTGGGTTTAATAAGCCATGAGCTCCTCTATTCACAGTCATTAAACAGTCTGTGACTTTAATCGCCAAATCAACAAATTGAGTCTTGGCTCATTCAACAGTTACTCTGCTGATCACGACCACACAGATCCATCCTAATGGCAAATCCAATAGAGGGAGAAGATGGCGTCCGATTCCACGGATCAGGTACGGGCTGAAGCTTGCTCCAGCCCACAGCTTTGTATAAGGTTCTAAAGCTTTCAGAAGGCTATTGTGACTACTGGTGACTAGGCAGAGCGCTGTTGTGCACTAATCTAATGCTGCACCTCCTCTACACTGAAAGCAAACACAATGCATGCGTGCGTAAAAAGGGTGAGGCTCTTTCCCTGGGTAGACATGTCTCTCTTTCTCCCTGTCTCTTCCCCATCCCTCTCTCTTTGCTTTCTTCATTTACAACACTGTACTGCATTTGTGGCACTGTACATGTGTGCATTTATACAGTATCTGTGACTGGACAGTGTCAGTGAGTGCACATGCGTGACCGAACATGGCTGACAGTATGGGTGTTATGTTTGACAGTGAATGGCATGATGAGCAGGTCTCCACGTCCTGGGAAAGAGTGAGGGGAGAGAGGGAGGGTGAGGGATGTAATTAGGGGGAGGGGAGAGAAGAGTTAGAGAAGGTCTAATTGAGCTAAACCCCAATTACTGTTTGACTCTTGTAGGTCATCTCGAGGTCAGGGCTGAAAATTGAGAACTTTCCAACAGCACCTAAAACTAACAGAAGAAAGATGCACCAGAAGTTATACGTTTTGAAGACAAGAGGATGTGTGTTGCCTCACATCTGCACATTCCTGTCTGAATCCACAACTTTAAAACCAGATCTGTATCTCCCCTTGGGTTATTCAGGACTTTGGGATACAACGAGTACAGAGTTTATCATGTGTCTCCACTGCTTTGTTTGGGCAGAAATTGAAATACAAAAGCTCCAGTTGTGTGTGTGTGCGCACGCGTGTGTGTTTGTGTGTGTCTGGCGTGTGTCTGGCGTGTGTATGGGTGAGGTAGGAACCTTTTAGGAATAAAATAGAACAGCTTGAATCCAATGGAATTGATCCGAGCCCCTCTGAGCTTCTGACATAGACTCATGAAAGATATCTGACTGACAAATGCCGCCATCTCAAAGCTAGTGGGCTGCGAAATGCACGGGAGGACTTTAAAATATGGAAATAAGATGAGAGGACAACTCTCTCGTTCTCACACAAACTGTAAAGAAATACTGATGCATGTGCAGCTATTGGTTTAAAAGTTTGAATGTAGAGGGAATATAAGCGTGTGTGTGTCTACGTGGGAGCGTTTGTGCGAGCGTGTGTGTGTGTGTGTGGGGGGTAGATTGGAATAGTCAGCTTGAGCTCACACACTCCATGACCAACCACGAGCTTGCCCTTTAGGCGTAATAGAAAGCACAGAGAGATGACAGCGTCTTCCATTACCCTCGCTTCATCCCCTTCCCTAAAAGAGGAGCCTCCCGTCGTCCCTCCCTCACCTCGGCTGGGAATGTCAGGTCCCTCACAGACAGGGAGACAGCCCACTCTGTTGTGCACCACCCAGCGTCACTCCACTCATACGTGAACACAAGGAGAGTTGTGCATATTTCTTCAAATAAAAAAATGAACGAAAACCTCAACGCTTTTGGCTTCAACTTCCACTCCGATAGGTAAAAACAGCGTTTGAGTTGAGAGTAGTCACACATTTACATTTAGTCATTTAGCAGGCGCTCTTATCCAGAGCGACTTACAGAAAGTACAGTGACATTCCCCCGAGGCAAGTAGGGTGAGGTGCCTAGCCCAAGGACACAACATAATTTGCGCGGCCGGGAATCGAATCGGCAACCTTCTGATTAATAGACCAATTCCCTAACCGCTCAGCCATCTGACTCCACACTTCCCCAAATTAATTTCCCACTCGGGCCATGACGTCGTTGACCTTGACACTGCCTGGAGGTTATCAGCCCGGATGCACGAGAGCTTTGGGACCGTCCAATCCGGCCCAAGAATCACTAGGGCCTGGGAGATAAGCCACTGAAGAAAGTCAAGAACTGGACATTTACAAAACCTCCACAAGGCCTTTTCATAGAAACTAGGATTTAAGAATATTGCCAGGAAGCGGACTGAATGGATACAAAATTCATGCTCTTCTAATGCTTCCGCAGCAATGCAAATGACAAACACAAAGCAGAAAGATGCAGGAGTGTGTTTTCTGCTTATTCCTCCTAATCCTACGCCGGCTCCCCGTGCAAGGGTGTGATGTTGACTCAGACAAAGTATGACCGAATACATTTGAATAATCACTGATCAAAATCAAGAAAGACGTGAATTTCAATTGGGTGCGAACTAGACAAACGAGAGGCCAGGGAGTCACATATAGGGATCCACACACACACACACACACACACACACACACACACACACACACACACACACACACACACACACACACACACACACACACACACACACACACACACACACACACACACACACACACACACACACACACACACACACACACACACACACACACACACAGACACAGACACAGACACAGACACAGACACACACACACACACACACACAGAAAAACAACATTCCATTCTCAGCTGTAACCAAACAGTAGCAGCTTTGAACTCAGTTCCCCCGAATTGGGAAAGGAAGAGAGCGCCTGGAGTCCTCACCTTCGATGGCGAACGGCTTGCCGACGGTAGCCAGCTTGCACTCGGCGTCGATGGACACCTCGTAGTCCAGCAGAGCCTTGTCCATGATGAAGGCATCCAGGGTAGGGGGATCTGTCCTTCAACACACAGGGGGAACGGGTTATAGACGGAGCACTGGAGATCAGAGAACACGAGGGGTCAGTCATGGTGAACTCGCACGCCCACCTCCCAGGTGTGACCTATCACGCCTGGACTGGACGCAGGGTGCTGGTCAATGGCAAGCGAGGCACTATGACTGGAGACTGCGTGCTGTTGTTTACCCTGGGGCCTAGCGATGATGCGAGTACGTTTGACGAGCAAATGTTAACGTTTCACCGAGCTTCGAAACCGGTAGTGGTCCGATCTCCACAAGCGAAGGCCGCGCAGTAAGTTTACATTACATTTACATTTAGTCATTTAGCAGACGCTCTTATCCAGAGTGACTTACAGTAAGTACAGGGACATTCCCCCGAGGCAAGTAGGGTGAAGTGCCTTGCCCAAGGACACAACGTCCTTTCGCACGGCCAGGAATCGAACCAGAAACCTTCTGATTACTAGCCCGATTCCCTAACCACTTCCCTAACCGCTCAGCCACCTGACTCCCTTGGGCCAGAGAGTTCAGGTGAGCTGGAGGTGTTTCCCCCCACTTTCCCCCCCCCCTCGTTCCCACACTGAACAGGCCTCATGTCTTGATTGCAACCCATCACACAGCAGACATGGAGCAGATCAAACAGGTCACACACTCCAATCTCTGCACTGCCGAGCTGGTGATTTCACAACGGCCAGAGTGAACACATCAAAAGGGCCGGCGTCGGAGCCAAGGAGGCCGCCGCCTAATCACCAACCACCCCAACACTCCTCATCCCAGCTTGTCATCCAGCCTTGGGGACACCCCCACTCCCCCTCTCTTTCCCCATTCCGAGTGTGACCCTCATCACCATGATTACACTTCATGTCTGGGCGTAAATGGGGGATCAGAGCCGTTCCTCCAGGGAAATTGGGCAGAAGGAGAAGGCTAGCACACAACCATTAATCGTCCGTCGTGGAAAACAAGAGAAGAATGCATTCAAAGCCGTGAGCTAAATGGAAAAATACCCGAATCAGTGCAGGACTTCTCTTTGTGATGCTGACCTCCAGCCTCACATCTGAGAGAGGGAACGGCCAGGATTACGTGTGGGTCATGGGAACCCATCCAGAATGAATGTCAAATGACAGATTAGGATGTCTGTTCTGTACAGGGGGAAATGCTTGTCGAACTTTGAAAGCCTTTGATTTGAAATGGGAGGAACTGTTGCTTACAGTTTTTGAAACAAGGCTATTTTCTGGGGTTTTCAAAGGATGTTTCATGGAGCTTCCAATATCTCCTGCTTCGCCCCTCTGTGTCTTCCTCTCACTTTTAACTCAGAACCATAACTCTTTATTGATCTTTTAAATATCACGTTTGAATATCTTAACAGACATCTGAGATAGGGAATTCTAGACAGTTGCTAAAATGGCATCTCGATTTTTTTCTGTTTTTTCTTTCGTCCTCAGTGAACTCGTTTCTCAAGTTCATCTTTGCCAGCGTGCGCCTGGAGAGCGAGTGCACTTCCACTCTTATTTGAAATGATTCAGATGGCCTCTCCTCTCCCCGGCTTGCTCGCCCCGGCTCTGTCTGCATGTCAGGCTTCTCACAACAGCGGTTTCCCAAAGGAAGCGAGAGAAAAAAGATTCGCACTCTGACAGAGTCCTCCTTTGTGTCCGCCAAACTTCTCATTCATGACCTTGCCCATGTACGTGATGGGCTCTGTCTAACGAAATTGGGTTATGCTACCGTAACGAATTAGATGCAATGTCTTATGCGTTTTTTAAGTGTACTGTACACCTGAACAAAAAAAACTTGACATTTAAACTTAACCTTGAAGTAAACTTTTGTCAAAGGAATGCCTGAAGGTACATGCAGCTACAAAGAGCAATTAATGCTATGTAATGATGTGGTAAATATAGTGTTGGTTAGGTTATTACACAATAATATGTAAGTGTGGGATCTCCAGGTATACAATCAGAGATAAACAATAGAGATATTCCAATTGTGACAAACCCTTCAGATGCCCCCATTGAAAAACATGCAAACATGGTCGGATGGAGACTTCCTGAACTCTTACTTGAGGTTGGAGACTCCAGCTGGCGTGGTGGGCTCGTTGAAGCGCCTCATGTACTCGTGCATCTCCGGGAAGCTCTTCTTCATGTACTCCTCGGCGCTGCTCTCTCTCACCGTGCCGAAGCGGAACCCGTAGGACGGGTGGTGGAGCTGGGGCGGACAGGACGACAGGAAGAGGAAGAGGGGGAAGAGCGGGTGAGAAGGCAAAGGAAGAAGAAGAAAGAAAAAAAAAGCGGGAAAGAATGTACATCGAGTTCTTGTAGCGAACGCGCCACATTTCAATGACGGGGAAACATCGATGACAGCCCGGCTTTCTTACCTTGGCATCGTGGACCCCGGTGACCTCCTCGAAGGTCTTCTCTCCGACCATGACGGCTGCCAGGTTGGCCGTGTAGCTGGAGAGCACCAGCAGGCAGAAGATGGCCCACAGGTTCATCAGGAACCTCCCCGTCCAGCACTTGGGCGTCTTGGAGGACACGGTGCGCCCAAACAAGATGGCGTAGCACAGGTTCAGCGCCGAGGAGTAGGAGAACACCTTGACGCGGTTGCGCCCGTGTGGCGTCATTCCGAAGGGGCTCTTCCATTCGTAGAGGGTGAGGAAGAGGGCGGTGATGTGGAGCGCCACAAAGATGCCCACCCACATAGACCAGTGGAGGGGCCACATGAAGGCACCGATGGGCGCGGCCGTGTCCTTGCTCCGGACCAGGATGCCCAAACTGGTCGAGAAGAAGGGCGAGGTGAAATCCACCACCCTGCTCCTCACCGAGTTGATGCTGAATGAGGTGACGGCCATGTCTGCGACCCCGTTGAGGAGATCCCCCACGAGCCCCGTCCACTGCCCCCCCTTAAGAGCTCCGTACTTCCCGTCTCCGACGATGTAAAGATCAAACTCGAACCTCAAGTCCTCCGCCAGCTTCTCCAGCAGGTCGATGCAGTATCCGTAGCAACACTTGCCGTAATCCGTCGGCAGGGAGCTGCCGTTGCCCGCCGCCACCTCCCGGAAGTAGCGTTCCAACACGTCCGTGTCGTTGGTGCCCGCGTCCAGGCAGAACTGGCCGGCAGGGCAGTTCCCGTCCATATCCACTTCCCGCGTGAACACGAACGGGTGCTCCACCAGCGTGACCACGCGCACGCGGCTGCCGGCCACGGGCATGCCGGGCCGCCACCTCCCTCCGCCCCGGCCGCCCTGCCCCTCAGCCCGAGGGCGGTTGGCGGGGCCCTGCCACACGCCCTGGTCCTCCACCTCCAGATGGCCCCCCTCCCAGCTGGCCACCGTCACCCAGGTGGGCTGGCCCAGGGCGTCCCGCCGGAGGCTCCAGATGTGGAAGCGCTGGGAGGTGAGGACGCGGGACTGGTTCCGCTGCACCCTCACTGGTCCTGTGAGCCCTGAGAAGGACGTGTTGGACAGGAACCTGTGAACCACATACAGTTTGGTTTGCTTTGATTCAACGGGATGGATCACACTGGTGTAAACATTACCCTTTGTGATCACCCGTGTCAATATCTTTGGATGACTGTATGGTAGTATGGGACTGAAACCGACCTTCTTTACGTGGGAAGGTGAACATACAGTACAGAAACTAGAGACGAACTGGCAGCATAAGGTCTGAGAAACATGACCTAAATACTGGCACCTAACATAATGCAGCAAACAGTCAACAAAAACCTACTGTAACTCCTTACCTGACCTGCAGCGTTGATTCAGGCATCCAAACACAGCATGTCAAAACTAGGATTGGCATCTATTGACGCTAGCCTAATCCCTCCTGCAGCTATACTACCAGTAAAAAAAAACATGGACTGACAGCTTGTCATTTCCCCTGGCTAGGATTGCCTATCTCTCTGACTGACACCTTTTTGGGCTTCCTCGCAGACTGTAAACCAGAGTCTTGTTCTCACAAGTGTATTCCATTTCCCAAACCTGTCCGAGGCAAAGAGTTACAGCCCTACACCGTCTATCGAGCTAAGCGCTAGCTGATAGCGACCTCAGTGAATTATGACCACTGGATGTTTAGCCACACGTTAGCAAAAGGGGTCAGTTCAGGGAAAGAGACGTCGTTGCAGTGAGGCCGAGGATGATGAATGTCGCCATCGATAATCAAGATGGCGTGTGACCACCAATGAACTCACTCCTTTGAAGGAGAAGGGAAATAGGGGGTGGGAGGGGGGGGGTACTTGGGGGAGTTGGATATAAAAAAAAGGTAATTTGGCCCAAACCTTTAGATCATTAATTTCCCCCGTCTCAGCCTACAGATTGCCTAACCTCCCGCCCAGCCACCTCCTCCCCCCCCCCCCCCACCCCTCAATTTTTCTCCATCAAAAGACCCCCACAAGGAAAGAAAACGCAATTACATTGAAAGGGTATGGTATCTCTTCAACGAGGCAGCGGGTAGTAATTGCCTAAAAGCTGTTCACCTGTCTCCTTGAGTTTCTCACCCACTCATCCTCTGTTTCTCCCACTGACCTGAGCACCAACCTGCCTTCACGCACCGATTCCTTTTTTCACTGTTGCATACAGTGGGATGTTGGTACGATACTGTCATTATTTTGCCTCGTATCCATTCCCTTGCCTCATTCAACTGAAACGTGGATTTTTACGCATTAATTTGCAGTAACTTTTGGTGCACAGTGTTTGATGGGATGTGAGATACTGTATAACGTCATTTGGTTGTGCAGCACATATACTTCCCGTTTTCACACAGTGGGTATAACAATGAGCTTAATGAAAGCTCATTCATATTTCAAGCACTGCTAAATGACTCGGTGAACAGAGCCCAGTCATATAATAGGATGATGTGATTTGAAAGATTTTCTCAAGGAGGGAAAGCAATAAGGTTGCACTCGCTCGACTTTTTGTGACGCTGGAGGCTAACATCCACAGTGGAAAGTGCTTACAGCTCACCTTGGTGAACCACTTGCAATTTCTCCAATTCAAAGACCCTTTTGTCTACCCCTTTAAAACCGCTGGCCGGGTGATCCCTGTTATCATTTCCAGCGACATGATCCGACACTGTCTGAGCTTTGTTGGCACAATGGGGGTTCATTCTATTGTATTGCCTTGTATTGTGTTAATGTGAGTGCGCGTGCGCGCGCGCGCGCGTGCGTTGCCTTGTGTTGCTGTGAGTGTGTGTTTACGCCTGTGTGTCTGTGTATCCATTTCTGCATGGCTAGGTTACATGGTGAGTCAGATTTCTTCTGGTTTTTGGCAGTTGCTGAGGGAATGAAAGGCTGGTGGTGCTCCGCCCCCCCCCCCCCCCCCCCCCCCCGTGCTGTGCTGCACCTCTTAGACAGATGCAGGCAGGGAGGGAGTGAGAGAGAGAGAGAGGGTAAGAGAGAGAGAGGGCGAGAGAGGGCGAGAGAGAGAGAGAGAGAGAGCTTCAGGCTCTTTTGATATGAGTCTGTTGGGAAGGGAACTGCTGGAACTCATGAATAAAGCTTAAAGCTCTCACTGTGGAATGTTTGTATTCAAGCGTGTGCGTTTGGGAGCGCGCGTGTGTGTGTGTGCCTAAGATAAAATTAGTTTTTGTGCACTCAAGACATTCTTAACACAGGGGACAGGGTCTGTCGCAGGGCCTGGATGGGATGTGTGCTATGGGGGGGGAGGGAGACAGTCTGGCCTGTGGGAAAAATAAGTGCTGTCTAAAGGTGTTATTGACTTCTGGACTTTGTGTGTACTCTCTGAGGATCATAAGCCAGTGTGCATCTCCTGGACTGAGAGGAGCCGGTTACCTGGCAAGGTACTGCCCTGACGACGGCACTTCGTGCTTGTTGGGCTTGTCGTAACAGTTCACCATGTTCTGGATCAACGCCAGATCCGGCCTCACCACGGTTGCCGCGGAGACGGCCCGCGCCACCAGCTGCAGCGCGTCGCGGATGTAAAAGTCCAGGGGCTTGCGCTCCACCTCACCGTACGCCAGCAGCCCCAGGGGCAGCCCGATGGAGTGGAGGGCGTCCGGGCTCAGCGGGTGCCCCAGGATCCAGTGAACGGCGGGCAGCGTCAGCCCCAGATCCTGGGCGCTGCGGAGGACCAGGGCGGCGCACTCGGGGTCGGCGCCGAACAGCAGCGCGGAGGACGGAGGGGACGACGGGCCACGGCGGAAGTGCTCGGCGAGGAAGTCCTGGATCTGCGTGTCGTCCTGGGCGACGCGGGTGAGGTTGAGGAGGGCGCGGAGGTGCCAGCCACCGGCCCCCCAGCTCGCGCGGCTGTGGAGCTCCAGCCGCTCCAGCAGGCCCGCCTCCTCCCAGCCCTGGCACAGCACGGCCGTGCCCCCCTTCCAGCCGCTCCGCCGCAGGACGGAGAGCAGGAGGTCAGACAGGCCCGACGGGGGGATGCCGGTGGTCATCTGGAGGTGGAAGCGGTTCTGGAGGAGCGAGATGGGGAGAGAAGCACGGGTTAGGTTCGGGAGGAGAGAGAAGGGAAAGAGATGCGTGTCGGGTTCGGGAGGAGAGAGATGAGATACCGGTCAGAGGAGAGAGATAACATACAGTAGACTATATTATTTCAAACAGACAGCAGATAGCTTTCATTTGAATTAATTGATTGAAAAATGTCAGGTTTAATAACACAGAAGCAGAAACTTTGAACATGAAAACAGTGACAGAACATAAAACTTTTTACAGTATGTGGTACAAAACATGAGAGTATTAATCTTATCCCGTGTCCTCAAATAACAAAAACATTAAGCTGCTTGCCTTTCCCTTCACTGGACACTCTGGACATGAAAGCCAAAGAAACTGAGACGTCCGCATTGACTAATCTGTTTTCGAAGACATCGTTTTCAATAGGGCGACAACGGCCTTCAAGTTGGACCGGGGGCCTCGCGGTGACCCTCTCTGACACGCTGCTAATCCCGCTCGCCACCGAGCGCCAGACAGCAAAGACAGGGAACGCAATTTGCTATTCGTCTCCACGGACCCTTCTTCCCGCGTCACGAGCTACCCTCTCTCTGACTCCTCCACCTCAAACAGAGCTGCCGGATGTCGCTCAAGGAGCTGAGCGTTTGATACGAGCGAACGTTTGATAAGGTGGAGCTGACACGGAGGCGTACCGGAGCGCTTCATCACAAAGTTGATATTCACCACCGGATCGAGAGATCAAGGCCGGTTATCTCGGGGGATGGAGAGAACGTGGATGGGGGCTCTGTGGAGCGAAGCAGAAGGAAGCTGCTGTCTCTCCCTCGGGGGGTCTCACCCAGCAGGAGGGTGAGGCTGGCGTACTAGTACAGTACGGAAAACTGTAGATTTACCGTGCTTCTTGGAGGCCTAACTGTGTGCAGGTTTGCTCCATCGCAGGTCACATGAGCCTTTTTGAGGAGAGCCATTCCTGAGGAGAGTCAGGACGAATGACTCTAGACTTCCGGTCGAAAAGGAATGAAGAACGTGTTGCTTCCGTGCTTCACACCGCAAAAATCGATTTAAGTCCATCAACTGATCGAAGATTGTCAGTACCATCTAATGTTACAGAAGTTACCAAGGGTACTGTTATACTTTAGAGTTTTTCTCCGACCATTAAGGTCAACAGGTGTAACTAATCACTATTTCCTGTGTGTATGTGTGAGAGTGTGAACAAGAGAGAGAGAGACATGGGGAGGGGATATGGCTGTAACAAAGGTAGGTGGTGGGGAGAGACTTACAGCATCCATTTTAAACTCTATTTCACCTGTTTCAGTAGGCAAAACGAATGGCTTTAAAAGGGAATATGAGGGATGTTGATATTATGCATACCTCACCACATTGCAGAAGTGTCACATTTATGAAAACCAACAGGAAGTGGTAATAAATCGCCTGTGGCTCAAAAGCGTCCATTACCCCTTTATGGTAGAGATGTTGATTCATCAAAGATTGGCAAGAAAAAGATTAGTCAGTTCTGTAAACGTGTCAAATTGTTTTTTATCATCACTGAGCCATTTGCAGTCTCTAATCAATCTGTGCGATCAAAAAGATTGTGAGTCTGACATATTAAAAGCCAAGCGCACTCTTATTGTAAATGGGAGAAAATGCACACCAAACTATCAAACTTGCTGTTTCAAACTGTGTCAAACTGACTTAAATTTGAGTAGGATTCACAAAGCTGTTTCATGGATGAGGCCCAGACTGCTTCTACACGCATTCAAAGTTTTATAAAGAAAGTGAGGGACATAAAATGAGATCATGAAACTGTGTTTATCTATACCTGCAGATCTTATCCTTGTCCATCTCCTTGTTCTTCCTTTGGTTCAATCGTTCAGTCTTCTACCTTCCCTCTCGATTAAACCATGAAACTGACTTTTCTTTGCACTTTTACTTTGAGATCTTATCACCAATCCATATTTTACCTTTGGTTCAAATATTTATATTCTTCCTCCAGGATAAAACTAGAGTGTGCAAGCCCCAGAAGGACCACACTCAGGGAAATTACTACTTAAAATGTTTGACATTTTAAAGTTTTCCAATGTATTACATAATTTTGTATGAACAGTCTCCCACAATTGTTGTCTTTCAAATTCTATCAAAAAGAGAAGTTGTAGTAACTAGCAGGAGTGGAGATGCACAGAGTTGAGGCCGGGACCTAATTGACACGTCAGACTAAGCCTCCGCATGTGCGTCAAAGATCATCCGTTTAAGGCTTGATGAAGTGACCAGCCTGTCTGGTTGTCAGCGGTAGCGTTTGTCTTTATGACCCCGTTTGTGCCCCCATTTCGCTCCAGAATCCTACAGCTTCATTCCCCAACACTGCAGAAGCGAGTCTGAGCTTATCTGAGGCCTTGTCATACAACCCACCATAGTGGGTTACACGAGAATCTGTTGAACGAGCGACAAAGTCGATTCGTCCAGTACCTCGGCCTTTCGGTTCAGGGTTTAGGATTTGTTGGGCTCTCCAGAGCCAGAACTCTGTACTGTTGCTGGGTGTGGAAATGCTCTGCAGGAGTCAGGAACAATAAGAGAAACCCAGAGATATGGAACTCAAGGACGCTACAAAGAAAAGAAAAAAACTCAACCTACATCTTCATTTCATACATTAACAGCAGCCTTCACTTCAATTTAATTTAAATGCAAACAAAACCAGCTCTGCATTTTTATCCTTCTATTTTCGGGGCCTGGGAGTCTGATCTCAGAATAGTCGCGTTTATCTTTTTCCTACACTTTGTCTACTAGACAGAGGGCTTTGTTTAGCTTCTCCTCCTCCACTCAGTGAACTCTTCATTTACTCTCCATTTCAACTGACATTGTTTGCGTCTGTGTACAATTGTCGAGTGGGGCTTTGTTAAGTACGGGCTTACTAGAGATAACATTTCTGCTTCTCAACAACACTCGTTCAACACTTGAACCCAAGAGAACGTGACCTGGATAGCAGCATCAGCAACATGTAAACAAATACATGATTTGTGAGAAAAATGCCATAAAAATACCATAAAAATACCATTCTTTTGATTGTAGTCTCAGGGTGAAGCGTATGTTTGATACTGTTTTTATGTCAATGGACAGCCACACTCACTCTGGTTCTTTCATGTGAAATGACAATGTGATGCCTGTATTGAATCCAATCCAATTCACAATCAGCCATAAAGCAATTTTTTCGACACAATGGGCAATTAAGTTACAGGCTGTTCTGTTCATTTAAAAAGAAGCCAATCCTATAGACATGCCTTATCAGAAATTACAGTATTAACTTATCAAAGGGATTCAGTCACCATAATGACATGTAACAAACGATAGCCGCTTAAGAAAGGGCTTGATCTGAAGATTTTCTCATCAATGCTGAAATCCATATTAGGGATTTGAGTGTTGGAAGCAGTCATGCGTGATGTGATCAAACTTCAGTCATCTACTTTGCGCTGTGAAATGCATTGAATATAGATCAGTCTAAGCTCAGTCTAAGCATAGATAGTGGAAAGCATGGTGAGAATTTAAAAAACGCAGCCTCGTTAAAACAGAAACTTATGGGAGAGGTGTACCTTGGCCTAGGGGCACCAAGTACTGTATATACATCCTAGATTAGTAGGCGCTTCTGAAAGTTACATTTGTGTACGGTATTTTCATTCATGAATATGTATGGCGCATGAATATTAGTCTCTGTGTTTTACTGTAGGCTATTACCACATAATTCAACAACTTCACGTGACCTGTTTGTGAATCAGCAAGTGTCCCAAACGCAGTCAGCGCTTATCTCTCAATAAACAATGCCGTCTGCTCCATTTTTCCTCGACACAACAATGACAGCTAGTGAAAATACTTTCCAAACAGTACAGCAGATAATGGGGTGGAATCTTTCAATGTCTTCCTTCCAATTGGGCAATTAAAAAAATATCAACACCAATTAAAAAACATCCACACCAATTAAAAACACTGCATGAGCGCTCTGTACAAGCCTTAACTCAACAATGTATTAATTTGTGAAGGAGTAGAACAAAGACATATACATTTTACGGCCTGTGACTGTTTCAAGGTTAACGGATAGAACCTTCTCCTGAGTAAGGAGAGAAAAAGAGGGAGTAGTTCCTGCCTGCAAACTTGTATAAAAGTCAATCGAGCCTGAGAACTCTCGCTCACTTGTTACTTGACGGTCTAGAGAACCCGACTCGGCAAACCGGGGAAGCAGACCGAGTTCAACAGTCACACAGCAGAGCACTAACAGTATGTTCAGTCACTTTCACCAGCAGAATGCTGCCAGAGGACGACTCAGATGAGAAGATGGTCAACCCCTTTCCTTACACAACTCCCATGACATACAACTGATCTTCAGTAGATATCAGCAGAATGGGGTTGAAGTACTATATGCTATTGTGAAGAAGTGGCGACTAGAAGGCGGGACAGCGTAGTGAAGACCAGAAGGAGGTGACTGGATCAGGAGACGGAGCTTGTCTCACCGAATCCCCCCACTCCGCCCACCCCGCTCTTCCTCCCTCCCCAGAAGACTGCAGACATGGCACTATTGTCAAGCCCCAGGAAGCTGTGGATGGGTGCGGGCCCGAGCCGGGATCACGTTGTGCCGCGGCGTCCTCGCTGAGAGAATGCACGACTCGCAGACGAGCGCATCAGGAACTGGAGCAAACCTGTTTTGCATTGGCAGTCCACGGCACATTTATAAGGCCGTGGAAACGAGCTGACTGTTTGCAGTGTGGAAATTAAATATTGAAAATCTGATACGCCGCGGGGAGTTTTAACCCTATGTAAATCCCCAAATGCATGCTGGGCATGCGAGCCTTACACACATCCCACATGACTCTGTTTGCATTAACGCTCCCTCTGCAGTCGTAGCAGAAATGTGGCTGTGACCCACAACACTCAGTAGACAATCCAAACTGCCCCAGTTTGGGAGCAGCAAACACAGATCCAACTATAACTAACTGCTGAACACTCAAGCTGTGTTACCAAACAAGATTAATATTTACATTCAGTTACTCCTGGAGGGCAGCCCGACGCTCTCTGCCCCCCCCCCCCCCCCCCCCCCCCCCCCTCATCCCAGAACATTACAATGAAATCTCCGTTCTGCAATGTCTGCTTTAGCTTGGCACAACATTTCCCCCCTTGATTAAGTATGTTAAATTGATCTCAGTTCAAGAGGGTCAAATGATGGTCAGAGAGAGAGAGAGAGAGAGAGAGAGAGAGAGAGAGAGAGAGAGAGAGAGAGAGAGAGAGAGAGAGAGAGAGAGAGAGAGAGAGAGAGAGAGAGAGAGAGAGAGAGAGAGAGAGAGAGAGAGAGAGAGAGAGAGAGAGAGAGAGAGAGAGAGAGAGAGAGAGAGAGAGAGAGAGAGAGAGAGAGAGAGAGAGAGAGAGAGAGAGAGAGAGAGAGAGAGAGAGAGAGAGAGAGAGAGAGAGAGAGAGAGAGAGAGAGAGAGAAAGGAAGGGAGAGGGAAAGGAAGGGAGAGGGAAAGGAAGGGAGAGCGAGAGAGAGCTAGCGGGCGTCTTGCAGGGCTGGTGTTGCACTTTTCTTTCTGTCCCTCTGCTTGTCCATGTAAATGACTTAGATTTATCTGGACCGAGCAGGCAGTCATAGGCAATATTCAAGTCGTGAAGTTTTAAATGGGAGGCCGTTGCCTAGGGGATTAGAGGAGTCAGGAACACTAATACACTGTATAGGAGAAAAATGGGTGCCTGATTTTCATAATAACTAACTCTCATTGTTGAGAGGTAAGGAAATAAGAACAGGTAATCCTGAGGCTATTGGGCTACTTTACAAGGTCTTAAAATCACAGTATGTCTAAAATAATTATGCAGCAAAATAAAAGCAATGGATACTAGATATCTAGGCTAATGGTTGTACAACAGTCCTGGCTCTGGATATAGAGGTTTTACATCATTTTACGATGGATCAGAGATGTCGTAATCAGGAACCGAATCCTTGAAAGTGGGAAAATAGACATGATAATTGTGTCAACACACTCAGAACATTGTGTGCCAGTACAAAGTGTCATTTCTGTAGCTGCACAGCAATCAGGATTTGATCTAAAATCCTGCTACCAAACAGTACTACAGTCCCAGATGTACAGTACTTCCTGTATGCATATATACAGACTTGCACATTGAAATGAACAAATTGTTCATTTCATTAATCTAATAATTAAATATGTTTGTTATGTGATGCTTAGGTGTAGGTTTAGGGGCGGACAGTAGGGGCATGTCTACCAATGTATAGAGACCCTGGAAACGCCCTCGTCAATGTAAAAACCTCCCTACGAAAAAAGATGCCCTCGGTAAAAACAACTTGATACAGCAGCAACAGAAAAGACCCGACGCTTCTTGGGTTCAAACCTCCATGCTCCATGCTCACCCCCTTCAGTCGTCTTGTGCAGGAGGTCACGGGGAGAAATGGCCTGTGCTCAACAACATGTATCCAATTATCCCACTTGCCAAGAAGAGACAGGGTAAACCCATCAGGCTAGCCTGGGCAAACTAGGAGTTTAGACAAGCTTTCCCCTCTGCAAATGGCCTTTACAAACGAGCTTCACCCAGTCCTCTCAGATTCATTGGCGGCATGGCTCCTTGCGTTTACGTAACACAAATATTGAAAGAGGCCATTCAGGATGCTGACATTCAGTAATGGGAATGACTCAAGAGGATGAATACTGTAATTTTCAGTATGCCCCTGAACTACTCAAGACAAATAACTGAAATAATAATGACTTAATATGTCTGGACTGAACGACATTATATAATATAAAGGAAGAACATTTACTCCCTTGGAACATCAGCTCTGGATTTTCCCTCACATATGTGGCCGGGTCAAATGTATGATGTTGGTATCAATATAAAATGACCCCTAAATGAGGATAACCTCCTTGGACATATATTTGCTCTCTGGTCCCACCTCCCTGACAGGGAACAGCTGGGGAGAACATTGAGTGTGACACACGTCAATACAGAGAACTGCTGCCAATTGATTTCACATTTGTAGACCAAGAACGTACATTTTCAAAATTACACTAATTAAAACGAAATACGAATCCAAGCTCAGACATGACATACCACGGTGTCATTTCTGATCAAAGCAAATAGCCATCTAGCTTGTGAGTCTTCGATGTAGAATCTAAAAAGTTTGCCTTCAGACTTGGGTCCAATAGCAGCACAGAGCATTTCCCTTATCACCCCACTTCAATTCAACATTGCACAATCAGCAATGTGAGCTCAGACTCAGGCCTTCTATGCAGCATGTTTGCCATCGCTATGAAGGCAGTTTCACTACCTACACCAATCATGAACGTCCCAATATCATTCACAATAGTCAGTATTAGCATTCATCATACAATGTTCATATACGGAGTTGTTATTGCATCCGGTCGCCCTCACTTCATTTACCAGGGCGTATGGCTGGCTGGCAGATTTGTGCTTTTTTTTTTCCACCATGGCAGTAGAAGATAGATGGATGAACGTACTTATGCCAAATTACTATTTGTCACTCTGAGTAGAGCGCTGGGATAAGGCGTACAGCCCACTTGCATGTAAATATATGAGTTTAGGCTGTAAATCATTGGCAGGATAGACAAGACCCCCCCCCCCCCCGCCCCCAACCTAGCAGCACACCACCCTGATGGATGTAAGGCACTCCACATGGAGTGAACTCGCTCTCCTTGTCAGTGAGGTAGAATTGTTCTTAAGCGTTTAAACGTGCAAGCCAGGTTTTGTTTCAGAGAAGGTTATGAAGCTGGTCTGGATATGACGGGTACATATTTGTTTATTACTGGGTTGGTTACCATTCATTTAAACCCATTTGTCTTTCAATTTAACATCATGAACTTGAACGTAACTAAAAGCACATGTAGAGTTCTCAAATGTAGAGATTCATTCCCATAGTGCAATACCACAATACCTGTTCTCACTTGTCACACTGTGTCTAGTATAAATGTGTCACGGAGGTATTTCAGGCGTTTTTTTTACTCCTGCTGTCAGATTCAAAGAGTCAGACACAGTCTTGGCTGCATACTTACCTGGGAAACCAAGCTTCACCTCCCAGAGGAGATGGGGAGGAGGGGGGGGGGGGTCCTGGAGTTAGACAGGGGTGAGGTGGGTGGGGGTTGAGGTCCTGGGGAGAGAAGGGGTGAGGTCCTGGGAAGAGAGAGGGGTGGTGGGTGAGGGTGAGGCCCGAGTGAGGGTGATGCTTGATGACAGGGGCTGGAGGATACCCGTTCCCCTGGGAGACTTGGAGCCTGATTGCCCTCAGACCGATGGTCTGTCATGGCCCTCAGGCTGCACTCTCTGATTCAATTCCTTTGATCTCCACACACACACACACAAGACTTGGCTTTGTCCTCCAGAGGTCACCCCTACATGATGGAGGAACCCTTTTTTGGGCAAGCTGAATGAAATATTGATCAGGCTCTATATATTCTCTCTTTGTGCCACCACAGCACAGTGTGCATTTTATACAAGCGATTCTACTCGCGAGGCCACTTCTTGCTTCTTTTCAACCATGACACAATTTGAGAACGCATATGAGTGACGGATAAGCAAAGCTGGTGAAAAATGACAGAGGAACAGGGAATTCAAACCACAAGGAGGAGTAATGATGACAAATGACATCTGCCTTGTCTCCAGGAGGGTTTAACACATGTGGAAGGGAGCTGCACAAATGGTAAATAGATGTTGGCTTATCTGAGCGTCTCAGACAGAGGAAACAAATGTGGTCTTTGTGTTGTTCGAAGCAAACCACCTGCAACATGAAATGGTTGAGAATGGTGACTTAGCAGGGGGAAATTTCTACTCTTAGACTATCTGGTTAAAACCTATGTGAGTAGTGACAATGACATAACTGTATTTAAATAAAGCTGCGCAGTGTGTATCAACCCTGCTTCATAACTGTGTATAGAAAAATGTCCATTCAAAGGGAGTGTTAGTGCAAAGTTGCCCCCTTTCCAACCGCACAAAACCATGAGCGTCATCAAACACGCCCTATTTCCAAACTTACAGCAAACATACATTTGACTACCAGCCTAAGGAAACTCTATACTAGCCTAAATCTCACCTATAAAGGCATTCGTATCCTTATCGAATCATTACTCTCTACAGTGTACCTCATAACATTATGAAAATGAAAAACATTATACTTTCCACGAAAATGCTTCCAACATCTATCACGTTCGAAATAAAAACTACATTATAACCCCTCATCTATTCAAGTTTGCCATTTAGCTAATCCCAGCTCCCCAGGGGCGGACGGACAGATGGATGGAGGGGGGAGGAGGACAAACCTAATAGAGGTTTGTCTGTGTACATATTTAATGCAGTGGAATGAGTAGTGAGGCTCTCTCTCCGTCACTGACAGTGTAAAGGGCAGGGGGCCCATCGAAGCGCACGGCCAGACTCCATCTAGAAGCATGCCTGTCACTTCCCAGCGAGCACAAGGGGAAGCAGGGCGCTAATGGAATTTCGGGGATCCATTTAAATGCCATTGGTTTTTATCGGCTTGGTGAGGTACAGTAGAGGACAAAGCTGTCGTTTAGGTTCATGTTAGGTAACTGTAGGTTCAGGTCATACCAGGTCATTTTCAGTATGCATATGTTATAATACCATCCATATTCAAAGTCTTTTTTTTTTCTTTTTTTTCATGCTGCAGAGATATAATGAGCCGCACATTGTCTCCACATGCATCACCAGGCCTCAATACAGGAAGTATTTTTTTTTTTTTTAAGACCTCACTTGCTGACTAAGTTTACATATATTGTACCTGTGCTTAGCCTGTTTTGTTCCCTTCAAATCAAATCAAACTTTATTTGTACGGCGCATTACATACACGGAGGTAACACAATACCCTTGTCATGATGAGTCTTTCACCTGTGTCTAAATGAAGGGGTGGGTTTCTAGACAGCCCACCTGCTTCTAGGTGTCAGCCATCTGAGGCAGTCATTATTACAATGTCAATCTACGAGGATGGAACAAGAGTCATAATTTCAATCTGTCCCCTCTCCACCAAAGTGGAAAACGGATGATGGCTTTCGGTAAGCACTCTGTAAAAATTTCACTCAGTCATACTTGCGGAATCATAACATCTCGAGTCATTTAACACAGAGAAAAGTAATGGGATCGTACAGTATCTGTGCGATCTGTGTGACACGTAACTCATGTTTCATTGCACTCTTTCATGGCTAAATTACGGAGGCAGTGATCAAAGAGATATCTTAAACAGACTTCTATTTCTTGACATGAAACCGTGACAAAGGTCTTCAGTTAACTTTTCTTCAGAATAAAAGTCACTCGTCATGTTGTGTCGTCTTGTCTGATCATTGTTCATGCAGGTTATAAGTTACATTGAACTTTTCACTTGAGAAAGTGCTTTGACTTTAAACAAATGACAACTCCTACAATGCTCAACACATCATTGGGTGTGCTCAAGCCTTCGGCGAGAGCACAACCTTTGTTCTCTCACATATATATTTATTATTGTTTATTTTCGCCCCCCTAAAACTCAGTCAATATTTGGCCTACATAGACCTAGGTGTCAAAAGTTTGTCTTGGTAGCGATTGAGTTGCGTCACTACGTCACTAACGTCACGAAAACACGCGTGACTACCTTTGGCAGAACATTCGTTTCGCATCTGTTAACTTGGGGGATAGCTAGGCTAACTATAGCTTTACTGCAAGGCAGCTGCAGGAACGCCACAAGCAAAGAGGCCAGGGTGATAAGTATTTACTCATTTTACTTTGTGATATGACACACAATTGTGATGTGTAATGTACAATATAAGCTGATATTATTAAGGAAGTACATCTACTTTCGGAAACAGTAGTCTACTATTTCACTGAAGTATTAGCATCATGACATTAGCCTGTGTTGCCCGGGCAACACATACTACAGTGGTCTATGATGTAGCGTTATCCGTTTTCAATCGTTAAAATAAACATTCCTCACATATACATTTTCGTTGTAGGATTTATTCTGACATTAGTTAACGATTTGTTGGTGAAATTACCATTACCTGTGGTTTCAAACCAGTGTACTGTAGCTCACTGCAACGCTGTAGCCTACGCGAGACACTACACAAACATCTACACAGCTGTTTAGGAAGTCAAACGGCGACAGAACACGTTCGGCACTCCCCTTACTTAAATCAAAAGTCTATCTAACTACTAACCTGAACTTCATTGCCACAGCATAAACGTTGTCAATCTGTTCATGAAAATAATTAATTTCAGCCTAAACCGTACAACGGAACGTTAAATCCAATTCAACCAACGCAATCGCTACCAAGACGAACACAGCAGTAGTCTAGTACTGTAGTAGTAGAATTTACCGGGGCAGCTTCTCCACACAGGGCTATATCGCATTTTGCGTTGTTACTGACAATGATCGCTACCAGTGAGCTTTTTATGAATGAGCGATTTTCCACTAAATAAATGTCAATCTTTTTTACGTTTTGGGGGGCATATTTTCAGTTAGCAGATGGTACAGTTTGAATCGCGATTCCATCTTCTACTGCCGGTAACGTCGTAGAATAATCTTCAAAGGGGGTTCTTTATTAATGAATGAATGCAATGAATAGGCTAAATGCCTGAAAATATCACGAGAAGGGAAAAACTTAAAATGACATTTAAGTCATAGAGATTAGGTCAATTTTTACACCGGTCTGCCAAATTTATTCGTTTTGAATCAACGATGAGGCAGCCTCTTGCAGGGGAAATGAGAAGACATCTATTTCATTCTACACTTTACTCGTAAATGAGCAGCAAAAAAAAAATGCTTTTAAATCTATGTAATCTTTATAAATAATAAGTATGCATTTTTATATAAAATATACAGAAATATCAGTTGTAAAAATGTCATTCAAAAACGGACCCCTGTGCAACCGACGCAAGCAAGCACAGCACACCCTACAATTTCCCCAGAAATTGTACCCTCTCTAGTTATGATATAATACTGTAAAGTACTGATTGAAAGCAATATCAAAATGTGTATATGCCACAGTGTCATAGAGAACAAATTGAAAATGTATTAAAAAGCATGTGTATGGAATTGCCAGGAATGGTTTTGCATATAAATTATTTGTTTAATATAAATGCTAGACTCGAGGGTCTTCTGTTAACATTTACGCAGCATGTAAAGTGTTTGTCTCTGACGGACAATATAGACGCTAACTCGCGCGCCAACATGTAAAACGCGAATGTAAAAACACAAATAAATGAAATAGTGCGTCACTGTGAAGTAGCAGCCTGTAACAGAGCAACGCGTGTCCTGAAGGGCTGCCAGTGGGAGTGCCTGGCCTGGGGTGAGACTTCTGAACCATGACTGGGCTATCATCAAACCCCAGCCAGCAGCACGGAGGCTCAGACAGGGGCTTTACTGGCTGTTTGAGGTCACCCGCTACTACCCGTCATCTCATATTTGCAGACCATTGCATCATCTCTCCCGGACAAATGAGAGCGTGTGTCTTACTAAGTGGGTGTATAACGCAAGCTAAGTTACCTTTGTCCTGACCAATTTCCAAGACTCTGTGAGTCATCTCAAATTAAGGTTGGGATGGAATTCACCAGTCACAATCTGACAGGTGTGATCTTGTCTGCAGCTACACATGGAGTCTGGCCGTACCCGTCTGTCTGTGGGTAGAGGTCTCTGTGTGTGTGTGTGTGTGTGTGTGTGTATACTTTATCCTTGAGGAGACCAGAAATACCACTTATCTTAGTTCTGAGCAGTAAGTGCTTTTCTAGGGGGTTTAGGGTTAGGTTAATGTAAAGAGAATTTCAGGGTTGGGGTCAGAAAAGAGGGTTAGGTTTTGTTTTAGGGTGCAGGTAAGTTTTGGGGGGTTAAGGTTAGGGTCACAATTAGGGTTAAGGTAGGGTTAAGGTCAGGATTAGAGGTTAGCGAAAAGAGGATTTTGAATGGGACTGAATTGCCCCCAAAATAATCGCAACACAAATGTGTGTGTAGGGTGTGTGTGTGTGTGTGTGGGGGGGTGCTGTTTATACACAGAACAGTGAAATCCCAGATGCTTACGAGTCCCAGGGGCAAACAGAGAAAGGCTGAAGTCAGCCAGAGAGGAAGTGCTCTACTCCTGCATAAAGGACTGCAGACTAACCAGCCCTCCACCCTCAGCCCGAACAACAACAACACAGCCATTTATACTGTCTGGGGCTTTTAGGAGGGTGAAGAATGTGCTCTAATACGCAGACTGAATATGATCACTCATATTGAGGCTGTAAGAATATTGAAGACCCAACCGACCTTATTTGTAATCAAATACGGTTTGACTCGAAAGACTACTTAGGGACGCGCAATTAGATATGATCCATTTAAGTGAATGTCCTTTCTGTCATCACACCCTCCTGGCCAGCTCACAACAGTACAGTGTCTGTACACAAATCTGCAAGAAGAGTGAAAGATGTTCCGATAAGACACGTGAACACCATTTAAAAGGTGCAATAGATCAACTGAATGAATGGAAATTTGCCTCATGTATTACAGTAAGGACCAGGAGAGAGTATGAAACTTGTAAATATTAATATACATTTCTGTATAATGTTACAAATGATTTGAGTACAGATGGCCATAGACGTCATTAAACTTGGCAGATGAATCATTTTACTTTTCAGATGGACTTTAAGGTTTGGCAGGATTTCTTCCACACCTATATTCAGTTTTGTCTTTTAGTCTCAGTGTCGAACCTGAAGTCGAGGATCCAAGTTGACAAGGTAAGTGTGTGTAGCTTCAAATTAAATAAATCAAGTGCACTGTTTAACAAGTGTTACAAATTAAATTGTTTGAGTATTGTAAGACATCTGTTATTAGAGGCAAATAAGTGAATTCATGTAAACATGACTTGATGGGATGTAAAATTATGTACACATCACGGGTATGTGTGTATGTAACTACACAGTAATATCCATTGGTTTTTCAGTTCAATTATATATTTATAAAATTTCAATAAGAATATTTGGGTAAATGAAAACTTGGTATCACTGGAGGTGGCAAAATCGAAGCTGAATGATTGTTTCTCTAAAACAAGATCCACATGTTATCCTCCACCCCAAAAACGCATGGTCAAATAAAGTATCAAATATTCATCAAAATAGCAGAGTCTTGGACACTTCTGGAAAACAGATTTTCTTGCCATTCTGAAGCTTTTCTATTCTCATTATACTGTATGTGCACAGTGCTGTGTCTGCAGGTCGATCGGATCATGATGGCGTCCACTGTTATATTCCAGCAGCCTGCAGCTTCCACACAGAAGGTGTGGACCTCCGGCATCTGGGACTGCTTTCAAGACATGAATAGCTGTGAGAGTGCATCTTTTCCAACACATATTTTGACACCTGATCCAAACCACAAACACACTCACAAACAGCTTGTTCCAGTCCCCTGTCATACTCATCTGGAATAAAAGTGGAACAGTCTTTCAATCTCTTCACAACTAAAATGCCATTCATAAAATGTCACTCAAACTGTTGTTTTATTTCATGTCTATGCCTGTTAACCAGAGCACCGATTCAAACCTGTTAAACCTCTTGGTATCGAAACAGGCTGTTTAGGTTTCTGGTGCCTGCCATGCGCAGCCTGCCAAACCTCGGCACAGTTTGGGGAAAGCGCCTGCCTGCCTATACTGGACATCTTAGTGCACTGTGGGACGCTGCTAAGTGTGCAACCTGTTGCCCTGTCTCTGCGAGTGGCCAAATCATATCTGTGGTCCCTCTGTGATCCGTCTGTTAACCGGGTCTCTCTGTGCTCGGGTTCTGCACAGGGTTCCATCTGCGATGACATCGTGACCACCTTTTGCTGCCTGGCATGTTCCTGGTGCCAGATGGCCCGTGAGATTAAAGCTCAGAAGGTCGGCCCCACGGTGCAGTCTGTGACCTACTGCATCCAGCCTCAACCCGCTACAACCGCAGTTCATGACTGGTCCGCAGTCCCAGAATATGAGCCCTTGACCGGTCATCATCAGATGCCTTTAAGTCCAGTCGGCAAAGGCCCGCCTTCCTACTACACCTAGCATTAAGGTTGCTGAGATGTGGTTACTTTGCTATGTGCCCAGTAAATCCAGACCGTTCCGTGACTGAGGACAAGAATATTGTTGAATCGTGCATGTCTGATCCTTGATCTTCAGGTGTAACTACTTTCTATATGTGCAAATTGTATGTCGCTTTCAATAAATGTATCTGCAAGACAAAGTGAAATGTAACGGGGGGTCAGTACCTAACACAGCAGGCAGGGTCTGTGACACCGCTTACATGCCAAGTCTGGAGAAAAGATAATATTTTTCTCCTCGTCGGCATGGTGACACTTCACATGGGATGGCGAGGAGCAGGCTTTTCAAGGGAGCCTAAACCCCCAGAGCACATGGATTATTGGGATTGGAAACGGGAGTGTAGGGAGTGCCAAGACCTAACATCTAGAGGGGGGGGATTTACCCAGGGAGGCAGGAGCGCTGAGAGGAGCAGGGCCCGGGAGCCGAGCGGGGGAGGGAGAGCAGCTGATTCGCTGCTGACAGGCGAGGTACTTAGGTGCCGTACGGGGTTTTGTCACGTAGGCAATTACAGCCCGGCTCGTCTTTCTTCATGTTCCAACCATCATAGGTCCATCACGAGGAGATGTGTGTTGAGCTAACTGGGCCACGGGAATTAGTTTCCTCACCTGAAACGGTCAGGAATCTACTGCCGTTCATAAGCGGAAATTTTCATTTAGAGAAAGATTGTCTGCTTCTTAGGCATTCTTTAGCCGACGCTTGCCAGCACCTGTTAGATAATAAGATGAGATAAGGAACCATGAAGGCATTCGGGCTTGTTTACCCGTCATGAACAGGTCTGTAAGCCTGATAACCTAAAGTGAACTGGTCTCACATTAGATAACAGATCGTACAGGTACTTTTCAGCAGTGCATGGATGGGTTTGCATTCATCACAGGTCTTGAGCTGTGGTATATTAGCTTTAGCGCAGAATGCAGACAGACCGAGTAGAAGAAGGTGGTTGGCCTGTCGGGGAGTTTTATTAGCGTGGCAGATCGTCACGGCACCCGTGAATCCCATCTCCACGCAGGGCTGGGAGTTGAAAAATCCTGACACACAAGGAATTGAGCTGCAATTAGTCTCCCCCCGCCACCTCCCCCCTCCCCTGCCCCCCCTCCTGGACTGGCCGAGACAATTCCACGTTTTAAAAGCCCCCCATCCTTTTTTGGGGGGGGGGGGGGGGGGGGGGGGGAGCTGAGAAGGACGATAATAAAAAGGACCCTTCTTCGCAAGTGTCTTAAAACATGTCTTTGAAGACCAGCTGAGGTTCTCTTCCCTTCAACTCGGTTGCTGTGAAAGAGCAATTTGAAGTAAATGCAAATGTGAGGTTTGGGACAAGGGCTGGGGGGTACTTGATATCGTAACTACACAGTGCCTAGGTGGACCAGGGAGGCTGTATGCTTTGTGGCTCATTCTGCATTTCTATACCATGCCACATTATTTACATTGTTAAGTGTTCACAGGAAATGATTGCGCTATAACAAAAGATTTGTACAGTACAGACTATGTATGAATGTGCATGGAAATGGCCATATTTGAAGGCAGTTAGTTTATGTGTAGAATTCATTTGTGTGTGCTTTGTATGCAGTGTGATGTATACAGCAAGGTGGAGGGTGTCAAAATATTGACTTGTTAATGTTTGACAAAAGTGCTTGTAAATGACAAATTCAACAAATAATACCCTTATTACAAGTGATTTATTGGCTACTAAGCTCATGTGAGACAACATATTTGAATAAAATTAATTTGTGCAATTGGAATAATTGTGACTCGGTATGTTGTTCAATCTAGCAGAATTAATTTGACATTGATTAAAGAGGTTATTTTTGGTTATTATTGATTGATTATTTTGTCTAGATTATTGATGGCTCCATTGCAGTGTATGACTGTGCTGTTGGTTATTTGGTCCCACTGAAGTTGAGGCCAGACGATGGAATATCTGTCATTTTTGATCAATTGCACGTGGCATGTTATTTTGGGTGGAGGAATAATTGCCACATTGTGATAAATGATCAATTAATAATTAATTCACTTTGAATGAACAGAAGATGAATTCCTCTTGGAAGGAATCCCGTGTCTGGGAGCACTTGGTTTGATGTGCTTCACGCCCTAATTACCTGAGAAGTTGATATAGGGAAACAACTCCACCACATCCATCTTAGACAAAGACCCTGAAGGATGCCTTAGCTACCCTTCAATGAAGATAAACCTGACACCTTGCAGAGCGATCCCAAGTGTTACATGGTCTTCAAGCCATAACTCCACATTAAAGGAATGTGGAATCCAAGGTTGCTTTCAGCAGAGGGTTGAGGAGATAGAGGTGTGAGAAGGAGGGAGGGTTGAAAGTAAGGAGAAGACACTCTTACCTGTAGGCATCTTTAAACTGAGGGTGTCAACATTGAGTGGAGAGAGAGCAAAAGAGAGAGAGACCTTGTAGCGCAAGGGCCTATGGTATCTCTCGTCTTTCCCATTAACCTCCAGCACTGAGAAGAGAAGCCACGGGCTTTCATCTCAATCGGCAGCCTTTAATTACTCCACTTAACCTTGCCTGTGATACAGGCTCGTTAGTGGGGTCCGGGATTACAGCTTTGCCGACGCTTTCCAACCACAGCGAGGCACTTTACAGAAGCAATGTTTACAGAAGGTAGGCAACTGCCTCGCAAAAAAATAACGCGTCATTTGAGAAGCCTTAAGTCGACAGCGTTTACATAGCTAGTTTATCTTGAGGACCCCCTGGTGTGTGATCACATTCAATCCCTCAGTTGAGCTTCCGCATTTAATAAATCCATACAATGCGTAGAGTTGCGATGGGCTTCGTTGGCATCGGGAATGACAAGCAGAGGGACGCATTTTAAATGACAGGCTAATGACCCACTTTGTTATTCTCCACCGACACAGACACACAAAGTAAGACCCATGTACTGAATTGTAAGAGCTGTGGAATATGAAGCAGAACCCCCCCCCCCCCCCCCCCCCCCCCCCCAGGGCTTAGAGTAGCTTTCTTAGAGCGAGGCAAAGTCGTAAATGTTGACGGCTGTCGCAGACGTGCGGGCTCAAGTCGAGCGCCTTCCTGCTGCGCTCCAAATCAAATCTTTATTGCTTGTCGTTTTAATCGAGGCCCACGAGAATCTCCAAAGTGGAAGATAGCGGTCCGGTTTTTTTTGGTGAGTGTCTGCACACTTGACTGCAGCTTTGATCGTTTTTTCCCCCTTGTCATACTCACAAGGGAGGGGGTGTAAGAAGGTACAAGTCTACCTACAAAGAGCGGTCTGTACTCCACAGAAGTACAAAAAGGCTGGGCAGAGCTCGTCAATAGAGATATTGACGACTGCCCGACACTTCAATGGGTGCAGTAGACTGATTTGATCTGTTAAAAGGTCAACTCAGTTGGATGTACAACACATTCAAAACCTGCAAAGACATCCAAGTACTGACAGTCTTGACTATAAAGGAGGGTCGTTATCAATGTGAAATGTAATTACAGAGAGTTGTAAAACAAGTAGAGGAGTTTAGACGAAAAAAGGGAGTTCTTCTCATAGGGTTCTTTCCCTAACATTGACATTTTAAAAGATAAAAGCAGGAAAGAAGCAGATCTTGAGAAAGGCTTCGCAACCCTTTCTAATGTCCCTTTTTTGAGCAAATACCCTACTGTATTTTTGCAAGTCATCCGGTATTCTCTCTGATATTCCTAACAAGTGAAGGACACAGAGGTGAAGATCCACAGCGCCGCCAACGCTTAACCTGACGCCCAGTTCCCAGGGTCACACACAATGCAAATGAATCTACCCTTCAATCTTAAGACTTAAGACGGATTCCCCTGAACTCAGAACTCGTGTGTGTGTGTGTGTGTGTGCCAGGCTGTGTGTCTGCCAGCGTATGTGTACCAGTCTGTGTATGTGTGACTGCATGTATATGTGTGCGTGTGCTAACTGACTGACTGCCTGCCACAGCAGGGGCCCCTCCATGTGAGATGAGAGAGCGAGAGCGAGAGCGAGACAGAGCGAGAGAGAGAGAGAGAGCGAGAGAGCGAGAGAGCGAGAGAGCGAGAGAGCGAGAGAGCGAGAGAGCGAGAGAGCGAGAGAGCGAGAGAGAGCGAGAGAGAGCGAGAGAGAGCGAGAGAGAGAGAGAGAGAGAGAGAGAGAGAGAGAGAGAGAGAGAGGGTCCATCAGTCTCACCAAGACTCCCCCTGACAGGTTTCATCTGCCGCTCACTCTCTCGTCACTCACGCCGTCACCCCCGCGTTCCCACCGCCGCAGCCGCCCGGCTCCCCCGTCTGATGTGAGCGAGCTGGACGGCGAGCACACCGCTGCCCCATCTGTCTGGGGAGGGGTGCGGGGGTGGGGGAGGGTGGAGAGGTGGAGGGAGGGGTGGGGAAGGTAGGGGACTGTCAGAGACCCATCAGCCACCGCTGTGTACAACCAGCACGACCAAGGCGGCGTTTGTCAAGGTTGGCGTCGTTTGTCAGTGCTGACTCTGAATTCGGAATCTTGTTTGGACAAAATAGTTTTGCGATGAAGCTACAGCGTAACAGTAAAGTGTCTTTTTGGACCGGTGTCTGGGTGGCAAACTGCCTCAGTGGCTCAGATGGCATGTTAGTCATCATCACCTCAACAGTCAACAGGAGCCTGGCACTGTTACTTCACTTCCTCATCGAATCAATTACATCCCACAATCCTAAATTAATTACATCCTACAATCCTAAATCAATTGCATCCTACAATCCTAAATCAATGACATCCCATAATCCTAAATTGATTACATCCCCCAATCCTGAATCAATGACATCCCACAATCCTGAGAGATGCACGTCATGTTCAGTCTGGTTTCTAGCGACAGAATGTGCTTGTGTTTGATTGAGTGAACCGAGAGGAACCCTGAGAAAGATGTTTGCCATCAGTCACTAGGCAAGTCAGAAATGTTTTTTTTGTCATGCTTGGGTGTCCGTGGAACATGGAAGTCCAGTACTAGAGCTAAACTCTTTGTGAGGATCACTTGTGTGTGTGTGTGTGTGTGTTGAGGGGGGAATGGGGGGGGTTAGGGGGTGTATGAAGTAAATCCGAACTGCCAGGTAGTCTGGAATCCGTCGGATAAGGAACCGGAGAGGAAGGGCTCAGCCAGGTTGTCAAGGCTACAAATAGGAAGCTGTGCTTTTATTCCATGATCGCTGACCGGAGAAAAGAATCTCAACGGTCAATGCTCCATACATGACACGAATAGATACTTACTCAAATCCACAAGGTTTCAGTGCAAGTAAATTGACTTATTCCTTGTAAATTGGTGATGTTGTACATGCTTATTGATTATACATAGGTCATGTGTTTCTTAAAGTCAACACAGTCTAGGCCATGTAAATCTGTCATTTGGTGGAAGGATGAGACATTGTAATGCAATGAGTCAGCAGTGTACGGCCCTTAAAACCAGACAGGGTTGAAATTTCCAATTAGATCATGTTCTTATCAGGTTGCCCGTAAGACTTCTGAATAGTCTAAAGTACATTTTCCATGAACAGGGGGCTTGAAGTTATGTGTTGTTTTCACATTTGAACAAACTAAGAAACCCCAACAGCCCTGGATAAAGGAAGGGCATAAACAGAGAGCAAAGATGAGACCTCCTAATTAGAGGTTTCACTCGAGGGACGTTATAGCCAACACTAGTTCCACTTTTTGGGTCAGTCTCAGAGGAACAGAGGAGCTTGTTGTCTTGTTATAATTACACCAAGGCAGAGAGCTGCAGATTCCTCAACTGTTTAGGTTTAGTGGCAAATGTGCATGCTCTTTTTTAATACTCAGAGCTTCAAAAGTAGAACGACTATGTTTGCAGTTAAAATGTAATAAAATATCTGCAGGATACATCACGGATGACTTCGTAGTGACTTCTTTGTTGTGTCTGTTACGAAAGTGTTCCATGGAAGCTTTCAAAAAGATGTAGCACCCAGGAACTTATCTCAAATAAACTGTCTCCCCAGAACAACAGACTAAAGATTCATGAACCTGGAAGAACTGGCTCTTGAAATTCTTTTATGTGTGTTCAGCCACTTCATCTTTGTCAAGCTGCAAGAAAGCCTGCCACGACTTATTGTTGAGATACTCAATGGGACAAGTAACGCGTTGCCCAGTGTTGTATAACAAATTGACCCACCTGCAGTGCCTATCCTCTCAGCAACACACCTAAGATGAAGTAGGAAACTCGCCAGGTTGACACCTACCACCTGCTCTACGCACATAGTAAACAAACCTATTAGTTCATAAGTCAGAGCTGGATCCAATAGACCTTTTCATCCTCCTTTGATGCAGAAATACGCAGATGGGTATGCACAGTCACTGGGTTGTTTGAAAGTAATGGACGCTCTAAAGAAAAGGACGAATTACCTTCCGCCGTGCGTCATGCCTGTGAGAGATGGCCAACCAACACCTCTCTTCACAACTCTCATTCCAACTTTACCTGCCTTCCACTAACAGCGGAATATAGAAAAAGGACAAGACAAGGACAAAAGTCCAAAATGCCAAAGTTCTGTTTTGCCAAGGTCCTATTGTGTGGCTTAATGTCAACAATGTAGTGTCAGTTAATCATCTTGCACTAGAAATACCATAGTTTCAGGCAGCCAAATTGATTTCTGCTTGGACAAAATATGTTACCCTTACAGCAACATATTTCCCTACATATTAAGTACTGGGGCCATATTATCCATCTTGAAAGAATAAATAGTCTTTCACCCTTTCTTGGTCCCCCATATCTGGTGAAAGAGGAAGGAAATGCACTCCCTGTTGATGGAAGGCTCTAGACTGTTGAAGTTTCTATCTGGTGAAGATGCAGAACAGCCTTGGGGAGATGAAACATCAGGACAGACTTTCTCCAACTGTCGGCCTGCTGTCTTTTGTTCGGAGCAAACTAAGCTGTTTCATCGATGGTGGTGAATCCGCAAAGAGACCTCAAATTACATGACTCCAAAAAAAACACACAAAAAAAAGAATTAAATGTATCTTCCTAAAAATCCCACATTCGTTTTGGGGAGGGAATACATCAACTGTGCGTGGGTGGAAAGGACCCTGAGGAAGCCTGGAGGGCCTCAGAAGGTGACAGCAGCTACAAAGCCCAGTCACTCACATTGAGTCTCAAAGACCTCATCTGTGAGGAAGACGTAACATCCAGGCCAAGAGTCATGACTCACTTCCTGGTTTGGTTTGTGCCGGGGAGAGAGGACAAGGTCAAGTCGAAGTTGAGCCGTGAAATGTCAAGGTGTGGAGATCAGACACCTGACCTTCTCTAGAGCCACCAAAGCTCAGGACAACCGCAAACAATCCTTCCCGTGTTTGCCGGCCACCTACGACACAGTCAAAATGTTCTCTCCTGTTACACAACACTTGCCGCTTCTGAAGGGCACGGGGGTGTAAGATTGATTTTAATCGCATGGATTTAAAAAATACACTGTTAGAAATGTAAAATCTTATGATTAATCTTCAAATTAATTCAGCTCCCAAGAGATGTGATACTCCCACTCTACACACTGTTTCCCTTCAGCACATGGATGCTCCTGTATGTGCAAAGATGAGAAAACCACAGAAAAACAAAGGTTGGAATCACGGACCTAAATTAAGTTGCTTTCATGTCTCTTCATCGCTTCGTCACGTATGCCAATCAATAATTCTTATCGTTCGTATGACAACAAAGTACAAATTACGAACTAAGACACAGAAAAGGATGTCTTTTTTTCTTGTCATGTAAGATGCGGACTGATGTGTTTAGTCAATAACACCAGCCAAAGGATGGAGACCTTTTGTTTGTGGAGACCAACTCAAAGTAGCCCTTTAATGACCAACAGACACATTTCACATTTATGAAGACCTCTAGCACAGAAGGAAGAGCCAAAGGATG
The DNA here is from genome assembly GCF_038355195.1 of Osmerus mordax. Lineage (NCBI taxonomy): Eukaryota > Metazoa > Chordata > Actinopteri > Osmeriformes > Osmeridae > Osmerus > Osmerus mordax. Next base: position 4,862,989 of record NC_090075.1, read on the forward strand.
GAAAACAGGTGACGCTTTTTCGAGCAACAAAGCTCCCCAAACTTAGATTGTTTTGCAGCCATAGGGGGCAAAAGAGCTCATGTCTAGAAAATGGTGGTCGCGACCTGAACAAGAGGATCTTAACACAACTATCTGTAGGATAATAACAATTGGGATTCTGTGGCAAGGATGCAAGGGAGGACTTTGGCAGACAGGAGAAGCGACGCATGCTGCCAGGACGCTGCTTGGCAGTCCAAAGGAAAGACTCTGGATTAACTCTGAAGTGAGATGCCAGTAGAGTGCCTCCAGCCCTCAGCGCCCTGAGTCTGGGCCCCTCTGGGTTCCATCTGACTTAAAAACCAGTGAGCATATGCAAAGCGTCCATAGAGGGTGGAGGCATTCATAGAGTAATGGACGGTCAATAACGGTGTGCCGTGAATCACAAAACAACATGGTCGGTTTGACAGCGGGAAAGCGGGAATTCACTGGTTGTGTTTGCCGACTAGAGGGTCATTGAGCATTGTGGCCTGTCCAAGTACATCATTGGACATGGTACAGTGTCAACGGCTTACCAAATCAACCACTCTGGAATCACAATATGAACTATGGCCCACTACATAGTCTATGGTAACAGGTGGAGGAAACGTACAGTAAAGATCCATAAAATAAACCTACTGTACTTTGGCTCTACACCCCAAAACAAGCACTAAAGCCTACCAGCTGTGTTTATTAAACTTGATATTTGTATGTATGTAGGTATGTATAAAAACACCAAAATAGTCAAATAGATAACTGGAGCTTATACCATCTCCATGTGCTACACTACAATACCTAAAGATCTGATATAAAAATCTTGATGTAAACACCCCCAAGAACTCCCAAAATTTCATTTCAGCTCACTTGTCACATGTTATTTCAAAAGAATTTGGCGTTTCAGCCTAAGTAAATTGTGTTATAAGGGATGACATTTCACTTATGACTTAATGGTCCTCGTTCTAGCGGCGTGCATGCAGCAAAAGATAGATCCTCAGATATACGGTATCTATTTCAGCCATCGCAGTCTGACATCTCCCCGCACCTACAGCACTGACATCTACTGCAATCCATGCATGATTTATTCTGCTGAGAATCCTTCTCTGTTCAACACGCACAGGATAAACAACCAATTCAAGCCCAGCAGTTGTTTACCCAACCGAAGCTCGTTGTTTTTAAAAGGGGGACGGGATCAAAACCAGAGTCCAGCTCTGTGGCTCCCTGGACTCATGCGTCACCGTCATTGTTTAAGAGAGGAGGGCCGATCGGATGCCAAGATGGGTCTGGTCCAGTTTGCTGGGATGCTGGCAGGCCTGTCGAGGGGGGTGGGGCTGGGAGTGGGGGGGTTTAGGCAGGGACTGATGAACAAGCCTCTTGTTTAGAGCAGCATCATTACAAGATTACTTTAAATAAACATATCTTTCTGTCAACTAGACAGCTCGGTGGTAGTCTGCACTTTAGGCCTCGTCTCTCAGACCGAGGTGAATGTGCTTTATTCAGGGTACTGCCACCCACAACGATGGGACTTGAAGGTCTCCAAATGACTATAATTTAACTCTCTGATGTTCTTCTCACAGTATCTAAGTGTTAGAGTTCAGGTTTACAATTCCTATGCATCTGCAATGTTTTGACTGTAATCATTTAATTACATGGTAGATCATCTAACCTAAATGTAAAGTTTGATATTGTCCTATTATCTTGTGTGTCAAAAGTAATTTTAAATTATTGTGTGTATGTTTTTAGAATTATTATTGTTGACTGCTTTCATAACAGATTACGTGTAACAACAGGGAAGCTGGGCGCTAATGCTATGATTTCACGCTTGGATTCTCACTACGAACAGAAGGCTCAGTGCTCTGCTCAAAAATACAGAAAAAGAGAAATGCTTTCCACAGAAACAATACGGCTTTATGCAGAAATATTATGGGATGGAAAGAGTTCCATGGAGTTCCTGGGGCACTGGGGTTTCCTCTGCCTAGAAGTAAGGCTGACTTCTCTAGCCTTCACCAGCCTCTCTCCAGCCCCCAGCCTCTCTCCAGCCCCCAGCCACCTGTCCTTACCAAGCCGTCTCCCCAGGGTTGACAACCCTCACCCACAGTCCAGACCCTTACACTGCCTATCGCTCTCTCACACCTGTGAGTAATTACCAGCTATCTCCCCAGGTTTTCCACAGCTCTCTCGACACAGCTCCCTCAATTTTCAACGATTAGGACAAGGCTGCTGCTGTCACCCGAGAATGAAGCAAGAGGTTGTGACCATTCTGACCATTGTGACTGATGTGCATTTGGGTGATGAAGACAAAGTGGAGATTGATACAGTAGAAAAGCAAGTGGAGGGGGGGGGGGGAGAGACTTCTAGATCATTATTACTGAGATGCTTCATCGATTGGGAGAGGAGAAGTAGCAACGTAAGCATTTTCTACACTCAACGTTGTGAACTAAATTACTACCGTTTCTCTGCTGTCTCCATCCACCTTTTAGGCAAAAACAGCTTAAAGTTAATGTGTGGAGCAGCGATGCACCTGCACCTGTGACGGTCTACAAGGTCTAAAAGTGTCCAACCTCATCCCTTCCTCTTTAATCACTTTTACTAGACATTACCGCACCACATGATCTTTGATGACTCATCGCCTCTAGTTCTGACTGTGCCAAAGTCTTGAAGGGGAGTTTTTAATCGTGGTGCGCTCTGCCCTTTGTCCCCTAAAGCAGTAAACTGGACTGGTGGCATGAAAGCTGGGGTCTCTATCTTTGGTGTTCAGGAGTTCAACTGACTCAGACCTTTTTTTGCGCTAATGCACCGGCCCGCCTTGACACCGACCCCTGCAAGCCGAGCTTCTGCTGCAGACAGCAAAGCCTGGATTGGGTCCGAAAGAAACACATTTCTTTTTTCTTTTTTTTGTACGATGGCTTTTCCCCCACTATTTAACAAAGCCTTCTAGAATTTCACTTTTAGATAATCCTAATTAAATGTTCGTTTTCAAACCAGAGAGAGAAAGTTAACCTTTGAGAAACTTGGGCATTTGACACTCAGATGAAACAAGAAAGTGAGAGATCTATTTCAACCCCGAGGCTAAATCCATTTATCTCCAGTACGTGTTTGTCTGGCTCATCGGTAAACATTTCTCTGGTCTGGACGTTTTATTTAACGAAACGAAACATGCTGAATTTTAGAATAATGTTACGCAATGAGATTAAGAGGCACACAATTGAACACTTGGGCAAAACACATTTGATGTTCAGGAAAACGGACTATTGGACGCAGTGAGACCAGATTTGGTCATAATCCTCAAATGGACATTAAGTTAATGATGCATTTGTGATGAGATGAAGTTTACAAAAGGTACCCTTCCTCTTTCAGTCGTTATGCCACAACATCATAAAAGACAATTCAAGTCTGGGGGTGCGGGTCTATCAATTTAATAATCTGCTAAACGACTGATCATTTGAGCTAATATAAGAAAGTGAGTTCAACTAATTGCCCGTCAGAATAAAATGTTCTACACCAAGCAAATAATTAGCATTAGCTCTTTATATAGAGTCAAGAGTATAGATAATCGAGTCTGCCAGCTGCGAGTAATACCACTCACACCAAAACATGCAAACAACTTCATATCTCCCGACGAATTAGAGAAGTCTGGTCGCTATCCAACTGTCAAATCTTCAAAACATGCTTAGATGTGAAGCCGCGATGTGTCTCTTTTCATATAGACCCAGACGTGATTGTATTGCAAGAGTGGCTCTCAAGAAGTATGACAGCCAACTGTTCATAGGAACCATCGCCATGCTTGTTAGAGCTAACGTTTCACCAAAACAGCAGGGACATTTTTCAGCTCAGTGCATCAGTCGCATGGTGCTTCTATCAGTGTCTGATCTAAGTGGCCCAGACTCTCAGGCAGTAATATGCATCTCAAAGCCACTTCAAGACAGCCCCATCCCCTTTCTACAGCATTGTGTTCACTTTCATTAAATTTTTGTTGCACAACATGAGGGAACCAATAAGAGCTTTTAGACTGATTGGCAGACATGGACCAAGCGAGAAAGAGAGAGGGAGAGAGAGAAAGAAAGCAAGAGAGAGAGAAAGCGGTAGAGAGAGGGGGGGAGAGAGAGAGAGGGAAGGGGAGCTGTAAAGGAATCTGCAAGATCCCCTATCTCTCGTCAGCACCAAAGTATGCCGAGCAACTCTTGTCCCACGTGAAACCACCAGTTTTCACAAGATAAAGTCACTTCTCTTATGACGCTGTGTGCCAAACTGTGTGGAGTGTTGAGCACAGCAAATGACCTACATAAAAATGACATCATTTGGGGCGCATTAAATCGATTACATTGTTACAGACTTTTATCTTCTTTATCTGCCATATTGGTCCATGTGGGACATAAATAAGACCTAAGACTCCTTGACATTAACCCTTCCTTGACAGATAATCATTAACATCACATGTTAACAGAGAATTTCACCGGCAGTTTGTTACAGTGCCTGAACTGTATTGGGATCTGCAGTCAGTTGGCTGGTTTCTTAAGTTAGGTTGATTAGGAATGTGTTTGCATACCATGCCATGATAACAGTCAGTGTTGGTATAATTGATGTTGTCATGAATGACTGAAATCTGAATGAATCTTTAGTGTGCTGTCTTGATTAGAAATACTGTGTGTTGGCTTTGAAAATAATTGTACAGTCGAGGAAGGCAATGTGTGTGTGTGCATGTACCGACTTAAGGATGATTTCACAGTCAGTTAAGCTACCCAGCAAAGTGATTTTAATGGGCAGGCTTTAGACAAGACAAATATGTGCACTTTTCCCTGCCCAGCAGACAATTTATGGTGTGCAATCTTTTCACTTTTTAATTTGTTAAGTACCGTGTGATGTAAGCTGTTTGAGACGGGTCAAACTTGCCAAGTCTAACAATACAGTACACGAAGACTCCGACTGTGCAAGTCCAGGTAGCAGCACGACAGCTGATTGACAACACACAGGGTGATACCGATATGACAACGATACACCCAATGTACCCATTTTAGAAGGAGAATACAACACACAACCTCCCATCACTGAATCTTGTTAACCACAGTATCTGCGTCCAAATCTGCTACTTAACACCAAACCACACCTCCCCTCCAAAACAACATCCCCACTCACCCCAGAAAGGTCATACATATAGACCCATCCACTCTCAGAATATCAGAAACCTTCTGTTCCCACACTGTACTTCTGTTCCCACACTGTACTCCTCTAGGAGCATTGTCTGGGTGTTGCCTTTTTCTCTCCTCCTCTCTCCTTATGTTATGCTGTAACTTTCTAGTCTCGTCCTGTCTACCCCCTTGTCATGTTTGTGTATTAGAAACTGCAAGTGGCAGCTCGGATCTAAGATGGATTCGAGAGACCGCAGATAGAGTGCGGCTAGTTTGGTTTGTTAAACGTTTTAGATCAACACTTGTATTATTGTTTTTGTTGATTTTATGTAAAGCACTTTGAGCTGCAATTCTTGTATGAAAAGTGCTATATAAATAAAGTCTTACTTACTTACTTCCAACTCAAAAAGACAACTTGAAAGCCAGCTGGTGTGGAGAATTAAGATGTGTCACCAGGACTCAAGGAGGAAACCCTGTAGCAGAGACTTGGGGGTTCCAGCTACAAGGGCCATGCACTAGAGATTTCTCATGTACCGTTCTATGGCAGCTGTCTGACCCTTATATGTTAGGGCAGTACAGCTGGTGCTGTGACTGGAGTGATTCCTCGAGGCCTCTGCAACCAATAGGTGTATTCGAGGCAGCTTGGAGTGACAGTCAAGCCGAGTAGAGGCTGACTGGGAGGGAGGAGGGTGTGTTCAGGAGGGGAGTCCACCTGCACAAACCCTGTCATTGTCCACTGATGGAACTGGGCTGCTCTTCCGACAGTTGTGACAAGGAGGATAGAAGCTATCACTTGTGAGCAATGGGATTGTGCAGTATAGTGGGGATATGCAGTTTAAAGTGAGCTGTGGTTGCTATGGGCTGGGATATGCCTTTAATGCTAGTGGTAAAGTATGAAGACTGAAGCAGGAAGACATTTTAGAAGCATCCAACGAACGAGCCCTTTTCTTTTAATCCTTTGTCGTTCAGCGACCTCCACACTCCACTCCCCCTTCTCTCTCCGTTTCTCTTTTTTTTCTTTGTGCTACCACTTGCGTTCATTTCCTCATTTATGAAAGATGTCGTGGTTTTCTGGGTTTGTAGAGCTGAGTAGGAACCTTCCAACTGCTTATGATTTTGAAGACTCCTGATATGAAAAATCCTACTCAAAATCATCAGGTGGCACTGTGAAATCTCTCACGTTATCCTCAGAGACAAATGATGAAAATAAAGAGAAAATCTGACAGCAAGTTACAAACCAGTCAAGGTGAATTGTAAAGGTCCTCCTCTGGCTAACCTTACAATGTGATCGTTAGTCCAGTCATGTTAGCATAGTTTGTTGATGTAAGATTGGGAAGATCATATACATCCAATACATTGGATGTAATTACATCCAATGTATTTATAAATGTTAAGGTTTAAAAACAACGAGATAGGAAGGGAGAGACAGGAAGAAAGACACAGAGAGAGAGCAGTATATGTTGGTGTACAGTATATATAGAAAATAACATTCAGGTTAAATCATTCTAGTGTATTGTCAGCAGACTTTTAGCTACAAAAAGAATTCACCCAGGCAGCATAGGAAGGTAGATAAGAAAGGTATATGTGCTAAATAAACAACATAGCCTATTTATAACATGAATCTGCAAATTAGATACATATTGTAGTGTCCTTTTATCAAGATACATATCAGCTGTCTGTAGGCTATAGCATGTCACCTGGAAGTAACATTTATTTATACATGAAACCAAATCATTAACTATAGGCTGCTGATGAAAAAATTGCATTCCATTATTGGCATGCAATAAAATGTTAACATCATTAGCGATATTGTCATTCGAAATAAATGGCTTCAAGGTCGCCTGGATAGTTGGTAAAAATTGGAAGAAAATATGGGAGGGAAACAACTCGAATCTGTGCGCTCTCGCGCAGCGCGCGTCCCCGATACTTCATACGTGCTCTGGTTAAGCACGTACACACATTGAATGACACTGCCTGCAGCTAAATGGGCAATAGGTACAATATACCATATACGTGGATGCAACTATCTAACACATAAAATATTAGACATATAGAAATCAACGTGGCAGTTGGAGAAAATGTGTTCTCTGGGCATTAATACAATAAGCCTGACATTTCTGAGAAAAATACTTGAAATAAAGTTGATATTGACATGTCTGAACCTAAACACTGCGCTTGTTCGATTATATTGTCAATAACAAACAGCTGAACATATTTGCGCACAATCACACACCATAACGCACAGACATTTGTTTGCCAAACTTTCCTGCGGTGGCGCACCATTCACCTTCAAAACAGGATCTAAAGATATTCCATCTGGGACAAATTCATGAACATTATCGTGCCTACCTGAGTTTGCAGCGGCTCTCCGTGTTCTATGATGCTTATAAAAGGGATTTCCAAAAAAGACGACATAAATTCCACTTGTACGATTTCTTCCTGGGTCTGGGGGAAGGTGAGGACAGCGGAGACCCCCTGAACAACGATAGCCTGACAAACACACCTGAATAGGGACTCCGGGTCCCCGTTGGCCGGTTCTCGTGGTACCACTTCCAAACTCAAGTTGTAGGGTAGAAAGTTGTCCCCTGTTTGGGCAATACCGGCGAGGGCGCGGTTGAGGGCAGCCTGTACCCTGGCCGGTTGGCGGGTGGGCAGAAGGGCACCGAGGCGCACGGTGTGTCCTATTTGCGCCAGGATATGGCACGGTTGGGGGTGGAGGTGACAAGGGTCGATGAAGAAATGGAGAATGCCTTGCAATACGAAGTAAAAACATGCCAAGAATCTTGAAAAGATTAAATTCATCCTGCTGCGCTCTCAAACGGAATGAGGGATTGTCAGAAGATAGCATTGCTTGCCTTGTTTCTTCCCTTTTTCCGGTAAGGTCCTTTATTGCTTTTTGTTGACGATGATATGACTGGTGATCCACAGATGGAGTTACTGTGCGAATGTGTGATTAGGGGGGGAGGGGGTGAACGATGGAAAGGCGGAGATGCCGCTGAACTGTCATTCCCGAAGAACACGAGCGGAGCAGTCGTGAGGTGGGACTGGACTGGGTATTGACAAGTGAACAGGCACCTGCGTGTTAGCAACATCATTAAAATGACAAACTTTTTCATAAGAGCCGTTTTAAATATAGTTTTTTCATTGTTATTTTTTGTGAGTGAAATCACATAAGCCTAACGCCACTGTATATATATGGCACACCCATGATGCTTTATATTAACATTTGTGATTCCCCTTCCTACAATTCTAAAGTAGTATAACATATAAGACCATTCAATCCTCTTTCAATGTATGTGATGGGAAAAACACCAATTCTGGAATGTCAAAAATTTGCGACTCGATGGACCAAGAGGCAGAACTGCTTCTGCGTCGCATGACTTGGCACGGCACAGAGGACAAACGATTGAAAATACAATCGTAGTTGGACAGAGTCCAAACTAACTTCGGAAAACTGCACTGAATCACCCTGGACAGTTTACTCGACACGTTATGATGTGTTACCCTCCACTAAGCATGAATTGAAATCCTGGGTCTATTCAAATACTTCCCATAATTTGATCTGATACAAATCTATATGCAAATGAGTTCAGTTAATCATTATATACAGTTATTTCTTTATTTTAGTGCTTCTTCCTGAAGAATAAAACACTAATTTTAACGTTATTTCTGTAATCTCAATGTTCTGTATTGCTCAGAACATGTTCTCACACAATGTTCCCATACTTCTAACAGATTGTCAGTGAGCCAATACTTTCACTATGAACAAATGGCACTTTGTCTTTATGTAGGCCTAACTAGATTGAACCAACAAGATCTTTTTGTTATAGCGACATCAGACTCAGAAGAGCAGAATGGTACTTTAGCACACCCTTAAATGTATCCCAATATAAAGGAGTTTCTTTCAAAATAGCATCATATCATACGTATACGATTCAATGTGCAATTCCATAATATGCATCTGATGAACTTTGTTAAATGTGCCAGGAATTTATCAGACACACACACGCAAAAAAAAAAACATTAAAAGAAAAAGAAACACAACTTTTCTCCACAAGCAGTCAAATGGAATCAAACCATTTCTGTCTTTCGTTAAAACTAATTAGATGAGCCTTGTTTTTGAGAGTTCACAAACATAGTTAACAGCAGTTGGAATTGTTGCACTAATTGTTCCTCTCTAGACTGCGTCTGTCACTCATGGCTACAGAATGCCTTGGAAATTCCTTCTATGGAATCAGACAATAGACTTTTTCTGGCATCACAATGCTTCATTTACACAAGTGGCATGTTAATTAGCTTTTTTATTCTTATACTGTGCCGGGGAATAGGCTCCAAGCTCCTTGTTAAGATGAATGACTGGTGAGACTTGGGATCCACATGGGTGAACCTGTGCTGTGATGCCCCTCTCTTTCCTCACCAGTCAGTCCGCTGTCTCTCACTGACAGTGTGAGACCCAAGCCTTCTGGCGAGGTGGGCATTTGCACGGCACAGATAGCTAGGAGTGTCTCTTGGTATCTCTCCTCTCTCTCTCCCTACCTGGAAGTCTCTCTACCGTGTTAAATTAAAAAGGAGCTGAAGTGTGAAATGTCGTTTTTGACAACAAATTAAACGCAGCCCTGGTTTACATTGGTTCAAGGGAGGGGGGGGGGGGTGTGGAGAATATGTTTGAGTGTGGGAGGTCAGCTCCCTTGGCGCAGGAAGCCTGTCGTTAATTTACTTAACCGTTAACTCCGGAGGATCCGCATGCTCAGTCTTCATGATGTGAATGTGTGACAACTGTGACAAGCGCGTCTGGCCGACTATCTCGATCCAACCAACGCATGCATAATGCATGAGCACTAACTGAGCTACAGTACGTCATCCTGCGTTTTGATTAGATTTCACTTTATTGTCACTGTTCACATTATAAGTGCAGAGCCACGAAATGTTAGCATCTAACCACAAGTGCAAACAGTAATAGCTCAGTGCAAATAGGAATACAGACTAAATACCAGTAGACCGGTAAAAGTTCATCAGGATCTGAGGAGAACAAAAGTTTTCAGTTTCATGTTGTCAACATGATTGAACTGTTGTAAGCATCCATCACCGATGGCAATATTCTCCGAACAGAGGAACAGAAACATTCTAATGAGGTACCTTTAAGGTACAATTTAGAATGTGAGCCGTCTAAATGGAATCAGAGATGTACTATTAGAGCAGTTGGAATATGCTAATTTAGAGTGCACATATCTGTATCCATTATAATGCACCTCAGTGCTTCCAAAAACCTGCAACATACAGACATCCAGCCTACCCCACAGTAAACGCACATTTCCTGCTTTGGGACCAACAAAACACCATTTACAAACGTGGGTAATTATCCTAAATGAAATTGCACAACCACACGCAATTAAATCGTGTTTGCCCATTCACCCCTCGCCTGACTGAAAACTCGCCACATACATCATCAAACTGCAGCTTCGCCACCTAAGTGATCCAGGACTCTGACTGCGCTCACACCCATTAGAGCCCCTGCTGTCACCCCCATCCTCCTGTTTACCCCCCCTCCCCAAGCCACCCTTCCCTTGGTATCCTAGCATAGCCTGCCTCTTCTCCAGAAAACCAGGGATTGATTGCTTCATAATATAAAGACCTAGTCTCTAACGTAATGTCATTCAGACCTAATCCCCAGTACAGATAGAAACCAAACTGATTGCTCTGCTCATTCTGCGAGCATGACAACACAGAAAAGTGCCTCTGGAGTGTCTATTATTGGACATGCTAATATTTTGAGACTTAATGCAAACACCAATTACAGGATCCGTTTCTCTCAAGGGGATTCCTACCACCTCCCTCTTCAGTTGCCATTACCACTGCCGTCTGAGAGCTCCTTAAGCTGATAGTTACCTGAGTATTAAACAATGGGGACCTTCAAAGGGTATGTTCAATGGCTTTCAGATATTACATATCCAGTAGTTGTCTTTTATTTTATTTTTTTACTAAAGTTTGTGTTGTTCCAAACAACATTTCACACAAACTTGTTGCTTCAACAGAGGTTTTTGTTGTGTTCTGCAGTGTCTTGCTTCACTAACATTTCCTGGTCAAGCAGTGCTGTAGACTCACCGAGGTGACCGTGGCGTGGAGTGATGGTCATTGTTGAGCATATTGGCATTGGCTGTCTGGGTTCAGTGTAAACTGACCTTGCGCAGTACACACGGCTCTCAACCTTTCCTGCTCCTCAGCTATGAATCTGCACTTAAAGAAGAAACAAAATATCCTTTAGAAGTTCTGAATCCATATTTTCTTCAGTCCTCCATGAGTCATCCTACCTTTATTAGTTGTACCCGAGTCCAAATGCATTCAAGCGTCTGAACAAAGGTTTTCTATCCCACTCGTCATCGTTACAGTTCAATCAAGCATTATTTTAGAAGTCATATTTCAGAACGAGAGCAATGCTCACGACGCCGCAGCCCGGGGAAGGGACCGGAACTTTTCCTCACAATCAGTGTTCAGTGCAAGTGATCCTTCTCCATTGTGCTCCCTTTTCTGGGCAGGCACAAGACAATTTATCACCCATTTTTCTCTAAATCGGTGATGGCCCTAGACAATGCCTTGATTTTTAAATGTCAGGAAACTATTTTAGCATTCCATGAACATCTCTCAGCTCTATATGCGCGTGAAATGTAACAGGAATGTGTGTGTGTGGGGGGGGGGGGCACGCCTGTGATTCCCCTCCAGTCAGGTAAATCGGAGGTCTAAAAGCAGGAAAATTAGAACTTTCCTCGTGTGCTCACACGCACACAGGTCTTTCAAAATGCCACACTGACCAACAGACTATTGGGACTGTTTAATAAGGTTAGAGGTTGGAATTTGAAAGTTAATTCAGTCCTTTTTCCTGTAAATCTAGCCTGAGGACAAGATGTGAAAACAGTAGTGTCTGGATCCAATTTCGATTTGACCCAACTAGTTAGTTTTTTTCCCTATAGAGTACTGCTGTAGAAATATTACACAGCATAACGAGTTAATAGACAATAACAACGATCCAGAAAAACTGTGAGTGTTACTTTGCTTCAGTTTATATAAAGTAGGCTAATCACTACAGCAACAACAAAACAATCCTTGCGGTAAACAAGCCGTTTTTCACAGAGGTTCTGTTGAGTTGCATCTTTTCATTTCGATAGAGATGTGATCTTATTTTCCACTTGTCTGAAGGCAAATAATTATTTTTGGCAATTCTGTGCATCTGTTGGCAGTCTGCATTGCTAATAAACCTTCTGTACGATTGGATCACCTTAGGTATTTAAGAAGCTTGGGATGAGGAAAGCAAGTCATGAATATTCCATCATGCGCAAGCTGGGATGGTATGCCCTCAGCATCAAATGAGCTGGAGCCCCATGCACTATGCAACTTCGGTTTAAGCCAGGTCTTCTACTGTACCAAGGAGACAGGAAACACAGGGCAAGAATCTGTTGCTGTCTCACCGATTAGTTTACCTGCAAGGAGACGTAAAATCCGGAACGCTTCCCCCTATTCCTGTTGAAAACCATTCACTAATTCTGGAAAGTATTTATATTTGTTCATGAAAAGCATCCCCAAAACCTAAACAAATACTAAATTACATTTTTCAAAGCTATCCCCACGGTGAAAGCTCCCCCCACCATCTTGGTTCTTCTGGGCAATGTGTGTTTTCCTGCCAGGAATCAAAGCAAACATTTGGCAATAGAGTGCCTGATTTCTAAAACAACCGAGAGAGGGAGGAAACCCCCTCGGTGTATCAACACCAAGAATTTCAAAGAAGATGAAACCAGCCAACTGTTCATCTCCACTTTGACCTTTTGGTACTTCCCTTCTGACACATGCATTACTGTGAACGACAGGTTCAGGTCTACTCGGGCAGATCCTAGAGATGTCGTGTTACTCTGAGACGGGGCTAGGTGTGATCCACTTCAAGCTGAAACTGGCATTCCAAAAAACAAGATGGTGTCAGAATGCAGGAGTCCATATCCAGAGGTGGAATGAGAAAAGGGGAGATTTCGCTGGGAGCTCAGTTACTTAGGAGAGACCCAGTTTCCCAGATAGATAATTTTCCTTTAAACTGCCATTGGGTGATATCCTTATCAACATCCATTTTTGATATGTGCAAATGTATGAATCTAGGCAGAGGAGTGTGGTACTAACTGAAGGTATTCTTAAGCATTGTTATGCATCACTTTGCTTTTATTTGGGAAGGTGGATGTACGGTTTGCCAGACAGTGCAAAAATATTCAAATGATCTTGTGTTTTACTCCATGTGGTACATCGCTTCCCATTAGATTTCTCTCCTTTAGACATCCTCCGTTTCTGACGCCTCCTGACACTGACTGATACACAGGGCAAGCTGTCTTACCAGCTTACCAGCTGGAGGAGAGAGTCTTCTTCGCTCCCCTGCCTCTCCCCTTCTTATTACACTCTCCACCGTGTCAACGAGGCTTCAATGTTTGAATCTCCAGGAGACAGATTGTCCCGGGGCGTCTCTACCGCTGCTTCACCTGTAAGCTTCGCCGGAAGGGTCCAGACAGGAAGGAGGTTGCAATAAGAAACGGCAGGTATGTATATGCGGTTGATAATTTGGGGGTATTTTTAACTTCTCGTTAAAAGGTTGTTTTGAAAGAAAAGTCTACTAATATTCATCCATGAATCAGTAGTGAGGATGCCTTTTTTACTGATGAATTATTCAGTACGCATCTTTTTTTCTAAAAAGGCAGCGGTTCAACTGTCGTGTCTGACAACTGAAAAAGTTTTTGAGAGCCACAGGAAAATAGTGCGCTATGAAATGAGAGCTTGAACATAAAATCGAGCTGTATCTCTATAGTGGATTAGCACTGACAGTTGGCCTTTTTACGAACCCTGACCAGACCACCATCATCTACTTACTAAAACACATGAAGAATTTGTTCTTACACAACCAAAGTGTCTTGTGAGGTTTGCTGAACTTTGTATAGGACATGCTACAGAACAAAGTAGAGCAAAATCCTCGAGAATAACTATTACTCTTTTAACACTTGGAGGTGATATTTTAATAGATAATCATCTATTTTGTACGGATGTTTTAAAAGGGTGTAATGGGTTCATCACTTCACATACAGAATCTATTCATTAACAACCTCTCAATTCATTAAAAATATTTCAAAAAGCCCTGTGGATTTCATCCACAGCTCTTACTGTAAACTGATGCTGTCATAAGGTTGCTTGTTATGCGTTGCGTGTTATGCGTTGCGTGTTATGCGTTGCGTGTTATGCGTTGCGTGTTATGCGTTGCGTGTTATGCGTTGCGTGTTCGTTGGCTGTGCAATCCTTGCCGCCCTGGCAGAATGACTCCACCCTTAATGCACTCCTCAATAGCATCTGGCTAATGAATCTTGATTTGTTCTCTGGTCGTTTTTCCCATGTTCATTTGAATATCTCAAAACCACTATTTCCCAGCAGCTGGGATATCTGATGAGCGTGAGTTACACAGAGCAGGTGGTTTAATAGGTGGTTTCTGCTTAAGTCAGCAGAAGTTATTCTCAACACAAAATCCTTAAATCTCGTCATTCAAAGCCAATAGTAACGAACGCAAACCAATACCTTTCTTGCTCCACAACATCGCATTCTAAGGAAATATACCCCAGCTATGATTAACAATGGAAATGTATTTTTTTTCCACATGGCTCTGTTTACCAATTTATAGGTTAAAACAATGTTTCTGTTTTGTACATCCCAGCATCAAATGATTCTTACTGTACATTGAACGGACTAGTATGAGTAACCAGAGTAGGTTTCATGCATGTGGCACTTTTCTAGTCAAAGTTAGAAGGGGGTGCATTTTTTGGCAAGACGCAAAATGCAAGTTTTTATTTCCTTGCGTTTATTATCGATCTCTGGAGGGTCAATCTCTTCAAAAAACAAGGCGAGTGTGTGATTTGAGCAAAGATGCCGGCCCACTGGATCTACTTGCAGTGTTGAGACATCTATAGGCAGGCATCCTCGCAGCACCTCATTTTGGTCGAGTTCAATTTATGCCCCCCCCCTTTCTCCAACTGCGCCTCACTGGGATACTCTGCGGGAACAGATAAAAGCTAATGAGTTGCATCTCGTTACTCCCGCTTCTCGTTGAGAATTTGGGGATTAAACGAGGTTAAAGAACAGGAGCAAATATTTTAACTAGAGCCTGGAATCCGCTCCTCGTTCTCTTCCTTATTAAAGGCGAATTCCATTCATTCAATTGAAATCAATGTATTGACTCCTCATCTACTCAAAGGAGTAGGCCTAAATGAACTGATGGTTTCCTGTTCATTTCAGGAAGATTTGTTCAGTAGTCAGTACCTTCTTTTACAGTCATCAAATAGCATAACACGATACAGTCCATATTTCTGTAGGTAGTCTGGTATTCAGGGCTTTAACCCTTGTGTTCTCTTCGGGTCATTCTGACCCGTCAGTCATTGTTACCCACCGTCATATTGCGACAACTTTACTGCATACAAAAACAAAGTGAAGCATTTTCTTTTAACCGTCGGGCTGTCTCAGACCCTCCACATTGCGAAGGTTTGTTTTTTGTTGGGTAAAATTGGGTAAACACAACGATGGTTCGTTATGAACCTTTGGGTCATGTGACCCGAAGGCAGCACAAGTGTTAATCGTCTTCGGCCATAACGCCAACATCATATTGACTTTGCGTTCCACAATCGATAGCTTTTTCTTCCTCCGTGGCTGGCATGTTAAGCATGTGGACATAAAGACATCTCTTTGGCCGTTAGCTCAGATGACAGGGCACATCTCTATTAAAGCCCAGGAAAATCGACCACGGCTACATATACCACCCCCTCAGTCATTTAGTCAGAATTATAAATCCTAATTCCGTCATGTTCTTTTGTACAGAAGGTATTTTACAGTTAGTATTCCAACACTGTGGAATACAGTGTTCCAAAACACTGTTGGAATACTAAAACACTTTTAGAGTAGGCTTGTAGCCTAAAATAGGCCTGCATTGAAGGTAGTAGTAGGTTAGTTGGACAGACAGACTTTTGATGTTGGGAAGTCTGATTTAAATTTCAATTCAATTAGTCTGGGCCAGGTCAGATATGGACCAGGCAGTGTCCTTCTTGTTGTCTGGCCTTTAGTCTTCTCTAACAGCACAGTCGCCTGTACAGCCTTTGTACATTGAGTTTGTTATGAATAATGAATTAACATGAATCATTCCTCATATTGTTTAAACAGACAAACACAGAAGAGAAATGGATAGAGGGTGGATTGCCGGTCTAGAGTTCAGTCGAGCTCACAGAGATGTGAGACAGAGAGATCAAGAGGGAGTGAAATATAGATGTCAAGTGTAGACTCTAAATAACCCTTTTCCTCTTTGTCCCCGGGCAAAATGGATGAAAAGGTCTACCTTTCACTGTAATGCCGGCTCATTGGTCCATTGTACGAGGCAGAAAAATAAGACAGGAGACATGTTCCGTCCCACTACAAAACAAATCAGTGATAAACCAACAGAGCAGACAGTCAGTATGAAACATGGTGCAAGATGTCGAGGATGTCAGCTACTTACTCCAGCTAGATTACAAGTCTAGTCCCATGGGCAACCTGGTGGCAGGTTTAGTTCAATACTAATGAAGAGGCCTGCTTCTTCTCCCGCTTGTCTCATGTAACTTAATACAACTGCAAGTTTAGAGTAATTGGCCATGAGAAGGTACAGGGAATACCCCAGTGGGAAATGGTGCACTCACTGAGACAGATGTAAGTATATAAAAATATCTATGGGTGGGGAATTATGAAAAGATGAACAGCACTTGATTGTGGTGCATGCTGCAATTGCATTGTAGACAATTGGATGACTGTTGACTGATCCGACAGTTTTTCTTCAGTGGATAACAAACAGATTTGAGTCTCTTTTAGAAGTGAGGCACGTCCAAATCCCAACAAAGGAGAGCAAATCCGAGTGTCGGATCGTCGCATCTCGGAGCCGTTCCCCGCAAAGCCATGATTATCGCTGCAGAGCCCAGCTGGGAGGTCACAGCAATCAGCCCCATTTCATCTCCGCGGCCCATCTTTGATTCAGATGGGAGTGTCACACACGTTCTGATCAAACTAAGACTTCTTTCCCAGTGGGCCAACAACTTATCTCTATGCGCCTCGCACGGCCCCCTCCCCTTCTCCTGGTA
Source organism: Osmerus mordax (assembly GCF_038355195.1). NCBI lineage: Eukaryota > Metazoa > Chordata > Actinopteri > Osmeriformes > Osmeridae > Osmerus > Osmerus mordax. The sequence continues at coordinate 4,880,285 of NC_090075.1, forward strand.
GTTGCAGCACCCCCCTAAAGAGGTATTAACGTATAAAGAGGTAAATGAGGATTGAGCACCCACGTCAAACGATTCAGTCAACGGATTAGTCTCGAACTTTGATTGATTTCAGTCACATTGGCTCGATCGTATTCAATCATCGACAACGTGTTAGAAGCTTCCTAGACCAGTGGATAAATGGCGGTTGTCCTGAAATTAGGACGTTGAGAATCTGCCGTCTAATCTTGAGGTCTTACAATCTGCGGTCAAACGAGCACTTTTCCACCCTGCTGGCTTTAGAGCTCATTCTTCACTGAGAGAGCTCGTTATCTCCCAAGGTCACTGGACCAATCTGTGCCTTTCTTTTGGACAAAGAAAGTACTTTAAGAACAACCACTCACCCCGGCTTCCCTCTCATAGCACATGCTACATTCATCAAACACATACCTTTACTTATGTTTTATTTTTTTCCACATTTCCAAAAAGTACAAAAACGGTGAGCAGTAATGAGGACAAACACAAATCGCAGATGAGAAGAACTAAACAGCGGAGCAAAGCGAGCGGTAATCTTTCTCTCCCAAGTCGCCAAACAGAAACCCATCATGTTCAATCTTTCACCCACTCAACTCTGATCAATCTGTGATCGTGGTCTTCAGAAGTTCCATCTAGGTGGCCCCCCGGACCGCGCTCTAATTGGGGTCAAGTCCTGGCTGAGAGGAAGCCGGCGCTCTCCTGCACACAATGGGCAGAAGGACAAAAGCCTCATCTCATCCAGGGTCTTCCATCTCTCTCAGACGGCGGCTTCACTCCTCTGAGGAGACGCTCACGATCTCAATCTAAGGCCGACGGAGGCGATGGCGTCAACAGCTGTGCCTACGTACTCTGCAGTGTTTGAAAGTGGGGCGATGTGGCGATTTGTTGAAAGAGATGAACTTCAGAGTCAAACGCTTTCCTGTTTCTTTGCCGTTTCGGAAACAAGAATGTCTCCCCTAAAATGCTGCTGTGAAGAAATTCTGGAAGGCAAATTATAACGCTGAAAAAAAAAAAAAAAAAAAAAAAACTGCCTAACATTAAGTAAAAGATGGAGGAAACAAACTACCCTCATCTCTTCTGTGTATGGCCATCAAAGGGTAGTTAGATTGTACAGATTTAGACCATACAGATTCTTTTTGTTTGAAAAAACTATTAACCTAGTGTGTGTTTGTGTGTCTGTCTCTACCAACCCTGTCAGTCACACCTATTAGGTAAATGAAATGAGCACTGTTTCCAAGCTTAACACACCTGGGGGCACAACAGGTCCTTGTCGCACAAATCCATCTAATCTATTAGCTGGTTGAATGATTTGGCATTGGGGGAAGGGTCATAACAGGGGGAGAACACAGCAGACTGGAATGAAGCCTTCTGGGAAAGGAACCAAGGGACCTGGTGGGTTTAATATAAAGAGGACACAAGGGTCAAAGGGCAATCACAAGATCTGCTTCAGTGACTGATTCTGGGGTGATGGGATTCGGGGTCCATGATGGAGGGAGTGGCAACAGGGGAGAGAATCAAACTGTTGAAGGGCTGTCGATGTGGGGCATCTCTTCTACTTACTCACTAGCAAAGATTGCACCGTAGGTGGTGGTTGAGTGGTTCAGTATGAACATGGGTGGTAAAAAAACAAAAACAAGGTTCACTCAGTTTGTTCACTGAGTCCACATTTTTCATGAACAAGATACGCATCAAGAAATAACAATTTGTCTCCCTCTTTAAATGACACCCGTCGACAATACGTTTTTCCCCTTTACAAAACAAATACGTAACCAATTTCTGTCTCCTCTCCTACAGGGCGGGCTTCCATCCCCGGGTGAGGTGCCCTGATCTGGGGGCGTGGGGTCAGAGGTGGTGGGCCTTGGCGGAGGGAGGTGTGGGTCTAGCTGGGCTTGGTCAGGAACTGCGTGGAGAAGTCGTACAGGTCCTTGTTGACCTTCTTCAGCGTCCTCACCTCCTCCTCCAGCTCTGACACGCGCACCTTCGCGTTCTCTCCATCCCCGAACACACTCTGAGAGCGAGAGAGGAAGAGGGAGGGAACCACAGAGATGGAGGGGGGGAAGGGAGAAAGGGATCTTTTTTGAATCATGCGCCTGCTCGATCGACAGGGGAGACATTTGGTTCCTGGTTCATAGACGGCTCTTCTCAACGCACACATGAATGATCGCAGAATGAAAGATTTCCTATATTCGTATTCATGCATTCCCAGACGCAACTGGGACACAGAGCGTGTGTGTGTGTGTGGGGGGGGGGGGGGCACGACTGTGTATGGACTAAAACCCTCGCAAATGAAAGCACACTATCAGTGGTGATTGGGGGCAGGGGGGGGGGGGGGGGGGGGGGCGAGGGCGCTTGGTGAGGACTTTTAAATCCCATTTGAAAACCCCTCGCTAATCTCAGCCAGCAAATATTGACATTTCCCATTGTGTCTGATTTTACCACGCAGGCAGTCGCTGGATGACAGCAGAGCACATTTCCTTCCAGATTAGAGAGGAGGGGAAAGGGAGAGAGAGAGAGAAAGGGGGAGAGCGCGCACATTGCCAGTTGGTGTTTGATTTATTCCTCTGCTACGTTATTCAGTGCTGTGGACTCGCTTGGGGGGCTTTCAGGGCGTGTTTGTGTGCACAACGTGCACCAGGGAGCCCGCCACATCTTATTTATTTATATTGGGGCCAAGTGAGACTAATCCACTTAAGGGGGCCACTTGGTGACTGAAAGGCCAAGCAGTGGAGTCAACAGCAGCTTCCCAGGAGCAGGGATAAGATGCCTCTGGTGACCTCGTCTGGTTACAGTGGCTGACGAATCCCTCCGCCCCCCCCACCAAAAAACAACAACAATTATCTTGCACGCAAGAACACACGTGACATTTAAAGGCCAGGCGAGACCACTTCATGACATTGGGATCAAAATATGTCACGCTTATTTAATATAACCTGCATCAAGAAATAAGACGAGACCTAAATGGCACTTTTGCTAGGTCATCAACTTTGAACTTTGCCAGGGGGGTAACTAACCACTACCCAGTCTGTGGAACCTGGAAACGCCAACAGAAGTGGCTACAGTATGATAAACAAGAGGTAAAGGGTGACTGAAGGGTCAAAAAGTTACTTCAGGAAGTATACACAGACAGATATCTGTGTGGATTTCACCAGAGGAAGGGCTGTAAATGGGCCGTAAAATATTGAAATGTCTTATTTGCCCCCCCCCCCCCCCCTCCTAAAATCACCGTCACGGTATGTGATTGGGGAAAAAACAGGTTGTGCTTTTGCTCCCCGCCACCCCCCGACCGACTTTTGCAAACCCAATCTACCCAGGGGTGGGAGAATAGTTCACATCTGACAGGTCTTTTCCTGCTGCGTGTTTGGAAGCGCGTTTCCAGATCAGAGTGTGCGCGTTGTCCGGGGAAACGCTGGGCGTGTCACTCACCTTGTCTGTTACTGAGCACATGAGGGAGTGAAGCTTGTCTGCCTTCTCCAAGTATGTCTCTGCCTGGGCCTGAGAGGAGCAGAGCAGGAGGGGAAACAATGTGTTTATTCAATACTCCCTCTCCCCCGACAGTCGTTAAAGAGAAGCTGTGTCAATGTGTGTAATACATCAGTGTGTGAGATAGAGACAGACAGAGACAGACAGAGACAGAGAGAAAGGGAAAGAGGTAGCGAAAAAAAGGGACTGAAGGAGAGAGACAGAATGAAAGAGACAAAAAGACAGAGACCAAGAAGGCACGTTCAGGTTAGACAGTTCGACTCTAAAAACAATCACTATTGAACACTTAATTGAAATTCAATTCTTCCCAACGGACTGACGTGCAACAGCAAAATAAGACCTTTCAAACACACACACACACAAACGCGAGTCTGGCTTCGATCCCATGTGCCTCGAGGAATCGCTCACACACGGAGGTCACTGGTGCTGATGGCTGACTCACGAGTCCCTCCCCCAAGCCCACCAGACTGATGAGCGGTGAAGACGACTTTGCCGCGGGCGTGACGGCCGTAATGCGCCTCTGACAATGCCAATAAAAGAGCCGACAATGACAACATCAGACAACAACAACAACAAGGTCGATCCGCAATTAAGAGGCCCGTCCAATAAAAGGAGGAGGAGGAAGTGGGAGGGGAGCCTCCCGGTCTCAGAGGCTGATTTATAACCACCGCGCCTGGGCCTGCGAGCGAGCGAGGATCCCTGGGCAGTTCCCCGCGCTGACGACGCCCAAGTGTGTGGGAGTCGGGGTTTATTAGACCGCCGTCGATACCACCTGGGTGGGCCGAGCGGCAGGACGGCGCTAAAGAGAGAGAGGGGAAGCAAAGCTACACACGCCTATGAATTGGCGGCCGCGTAACGATGTGGTGTGGGAGCAAGGCCGTCTAATCCCTGCCCCTCCGCCTCCTCGGCGTTATTGATTGGCCGTAGAGTCCACAGTCCTCTCCCCTGTGGGTGGTGAATGGCAGTCGAATCACCAAAGTTGACTAGAAACGAAAGCCAAACTTCGGCTTGTTAGGGCGCTTGCAGTCAACCAGTTAGGAACTCTTATAAACACTGTGTAAAAGTATACCTTTTAGCATAGTTTAACAACACTTTGTGATGGTACTTAAGGCATTTGAAGTCACTGTCTCTGAGCTAGAAGTCCATATATATAGCTGGTAAAAACAATTGAACTATGCAGTTACTCCTGAGAGGACATGGAAATATGGCACTGAGTTTAGGCCTGCACTCCTTGTGGAGTTCACATTAGTAACTAACTACACAAGTTAACGAAGCCAACAGTCCTGTGCACAGACATATTCTTTCATATGGTCTACATTGAAGCACTGTACACACGTAAAGGACAAGTTCAAACGCGTGATATATAAATAAATAAAAACTGACTGTGTGCACACACATACACACACACACGTCCTTAAGGACCATATCTATAAGTATTACCTTTATCTACACATTCCACTAATTAGTCTCTGAATCTTTGCCCCCCACCCCCACCCTAAAGGAAATATCTAATTAGCCGACCAGTGAGATACACTATCAAAGGGGCCATGAAGAGCCATCGTCTCGTCTCCTCTGGAGGCTCCCTGGGGAACACCCGTCTCTGCTCTGTCTAAACCCTTCTCTCTCCAGCTCCCTTGCCTCACCCTGACCCTTCACCCCAGGTGGTCACCTCCATAATGGGCATTCTCTGGGGCCCGACAGCCCTGGGTGGAATCATCCGAGGGAAGCCCCCCAAGAGAAGAGAAGATGGCTGACGTCTTCATTTTAGATTTATATGGCAACCGGTCACACGTTAGGTCCGTAGCTGAAAGTTCCAGCGTTGAAATCCTGTGGTTAAACTTTACTTGGGTTATTGCAGGTGTCATCTTTGTTAACAAACCTGCACACGAACGCAATACAAAATCGCAGCGCCAGACTTGACGTAGGGTACCAGTAGTAGGGATGTTTCCCTAGAGAAAACAGTAACTAGTGTTTTTTTGCAGTATGATTTACACTTTGCACACCTTGCCACCAGTGACGGTGTGAATGTGCAACAAACCTCTGGCTCCCGTAACTATATTCTTTTCATTTTTAGGGATTCATTGTAGTTGTGATAAATGTTTTCTAATCATGTTCTACGTTTCTCTGGCTTTCAGAGCATGGGAGGGTGAAGCTCATTTCTCCACAGCAACAGTTATATTCCCAACAGCTCTGAGATTAGCCATTATGGAAATAAGCGACCTCCGACAGAGAGAGAACGAGAGAGAGAGAAAGAGAAGGAAGACACAGAGAGAGGATGGGAGAAGGAATGGTAGAGAAAGATAGCCTCTGAAAAAAGCGAGGGAGCGAAATAACGAGAGAAATGGTGAACCCGAGAACGAGAGCCGGAGGTGAGAGAGAAAGAGAGACTTGGGAGCGAGGGAACAACTGTGTGGAAAAGAGAGAGAGCGAGAGAGAGAAGGCAGGAGAGTGCGATAGCTGCAAGAAAATATTGGCCAGGTGAAGCGGTTCATGAAAGGTGGATTCCCTGACCGAGCAGGTGGTAGGTTGAACAGAGACCCGTGCATGACCATTTCATTTAGCCAGGTGTAATTGATTTTGACAGTGCAAGGATTACTGACGGGACACGCGCAGGTGGCTCGTCACAATGTTGCAGCCGTTCACTTAGACTGCGGGAGGTTACCGGTGTACTGGGGTTAGGGGTGGAGGGGATTTCTCCACACGGTAAGCAAATACATATGCTTCCTCCACATGCGAGCGTTTAATCCACTTAGGCCAGGGATCCATTTCAAGGATCATTGCGAGGAAAGAAATGAAAATGGTCTGCTGGCTAGGCTAAGCTAGGCTAGTTCTTGACCAATTAGCGATGAGCTAGCCCTCTTACCAGAAATCTAGTCTTCCGTCGTATGACTCAAATAATTGATATATACCTCTGACATTACTCTTTCGGACAGGAATACGGATAAGGGGTCTCACGGTATTCAGAGCTTCCGGAGCGAAACCCAAACCTGAACCCTCGTTCGTGGGTGGTGAACGTGATTGGAGGAAGAGCAGAACTTTGTGGGTGGTGTGAACGTGATTGGAAGACGAGCAGAACTTCGTGGGTGGTGTGAACGTGATTGGAGGATGAGCAGAACTACGTGGGTGGTGTGAACGTGATTGGAGGAAGAGCAGAACTTTGTGGGTGGTGTGAACATGATTGGAAGACGAGCAGAACTTTGTGGGTGGTGTGAACGTGATTGGAGGATGAGCAGAACTAAGTGGGTGGTGTGAACGTGATTGGAGGAAGAGCAGAACTGCTGAGCACAGCAGCAGACAGGACAGAGGCCGACCCTCTTAACGTGCACCTCCCGGTATTACACATCAAAAAACCAGGGCCGCTACGCTCCCACCGGACAGCGCCAAGGTCAAAGCACATGCTAATCACCTGTCAGACACTTTTACTTCGAGGGGTTTTGTGAAAAGGGAGACCATTTGCAGCTGCAGTTTATTGACTCTGCAGAGCAGTGGTCTTCAACCCGGATCCTGAACGCCCACTGTCCTGACTGTTTTAGACTGCAGCAAAACGCCTGATTCAAATGAACAGATTGCCATCAGGCTTCTGCAGAGCTACACAACGACCCCTTCATTTGAATGAGGTGTGTTTGAACAAGGAAACATCTAGAACATACAGGGGGCAGTGAGCCCCGAGGACCAGGTTTGAAGACCCCTGCTATGGAGTAGGGGGGGGGTTGACTGACCTGTGTGTGGGGTCCCAGACGGAGGAACACGCCCCCGGCCTTGCCCGCCCCCCCCTGCTCGGCGGGGTTGAGGTGGCGGCTGAACCGCAGCAGGGGTACGCCCGGCCGGCTGTCCGGCAGGAACATGTTGGCCGGAGCTGGCATGATGCAGGCGTTGGTGACCGGACCTGAGAAGGGGGAGGAAAATCAGGGACGTTAGTGTGCGTCAGGGTGGAAGGGAGAGAGGAAGACGGAGACCCAGAGAGACGGGGAGGGATGAGCGCGAGCTAAAGAGAGCTGGAGAGCGCTAGAGAGAGAAGGAGAGACAGAGAGAGCAAGAGAGGGAGGGAAAGAACCAGAGGAAGAGAGAAAACGCACAAGAGGAAAGAGAAAGAGATGGAGACAACACGACAGCGGTAATCATCTAAGTGGGAAGACACATTTTATGTGCCTCATGACAGTTTAGTATAAGGATTTCCTCACTGCATGCATTATCATCCGCCAAATTCCGATAGGTCAGGTCAGGTCTTTTACTTCCTCTGGATGCGCAGGTTAGGGAAGTCGCTGACTGGCCCTTCAACTTCCACTAACTTTAGCATTTTGAGCAACAAGCTTTTGAAGTCACCTCTATACACATACAAGTGGACTTCATCTTGGCCCGTGATGCGAAGCTGACATGAGGTTCAAGAGAAGAAAGCTAAATGTCAGGCCCCCTGCCACGCTGGAATGCTGTGCCTGCCCAAAGGAAGCCACAGATCAAAGTAGAAAAAGGTGAACGGAGGACTTGGGGAACTACAGAAGCAATCTCTCCCCTCTGCTAACAGCTTACCTACAGGCTACCTCCCCATAGCCACGGGCAATGGAGGAACTTCTCCAAAATAACTCAAGTTAAAAGTGATTGCCCTTGAATATTGTTTTTACGATGCTAATGCTTACACGCGAGCTTTAGTGCTCGTTCAACTCTTGAACCTGACGCCTAGTCTTTTATTTGGCCATTAGTGTCACAAGCGGGCATCAAATCACCGGAATTGCCCATCTGTCCACCGGGAGAGAAACATCCTTGCGAGGGTATTGCCAGTCTGACGTTTATTTTATTGTCTCTCTAGGCAAGAGACATTAAGCCATCATCGTGAATGGAGTGCTAGTTTCTATTTCACCCGAGACCAACAGAAGGAAAGGAGCTAGAATCTGACGGAGGATCTGAAATAGCAATTTCAATGTATGGCTAGAAAGTGAGTCATCTGGGCTCATTAGAAGACAATAATTACAAATAATTTGACCAATGTATTCCTTTTGTTGTTCCTCCTTTTTCCGTCCTTAAGTAATGTCCAGTCATTGAGTAAAAGGCTTTATCTTAGAAAATATACACCTAGCGACACCATTTTTCACACAATCCATTGGCATTCATTTATTAGGGATTCATCAAGGTCTGGGCTAAAAATCGAAGAGACATTTCATGAAAACAGATGTATAATTTTGGTAGAGAGCCAAACTTTCTAATTAAATATTAAATGCAAAAAGAAAAGAAAAACAGTACTTGACTTAAAATCAATGGATTCCAAAAAGTTTGAGCTTTGGCAGTTGAAGTTGTACATCCAAAAAGTTAATGACTTCGGCTTTCTAAGCGAAGCAGATCTTTTGATCAAATCCAGCGACGTGCAAGTATATAAAACTGAATTGAGTCAACTTTCATATATAACCAAAAAACACAAAGCAAACATATACAGTCAAAGTGGCTTCAGTACATCTGGGATACACAGAGGAAGAACAGCTCAGTGGTTTTGACTGCAGATCAAGACGTTACATTACACTAACTGTCGTCTGGGTTTGTCCAAGGAATCGAACAGCACACTGATGGACAGCTGTGACACGAGGGACAGTAAACCAGACAGATCCCCGTCACAGGGTTTTCCGATAAGGTGACCCGGACAGAGACAGACAGACGGTGGATTAGGGTCTTTCCTCAACATGTATCCAGTGATGGAGATTCACCTCGCCAGGCTTTGAGCCTTCGATCAAGCAGCTTTGCAGCAGCTTTTCAGCACTCTACAGATCACACTGCAGTCATCGAGGCAGGCCAGACAGATATTCTCTTGCATTGATCCAGCACAGTGTGTTTACTCAGGGGAAAGTATTGATTTATTTCCTTTTAACCCTACAGTGTTTCTTTTTGTTTTTTAACAAAAAGAAACCCCCCAGAGTCTTCCAATATCAACATTCTTCAAAATCGTAGGCAACCATGATGAGTCAATTAATGGCAGGGAGGCGATAACAGGAAACGGGAGGGGTGGGAGATGTTAAAGAGAAGCGTGGAATATCTACATTTATGAAGCTCCATGCCCCCAAGACGGGTTTACAAGGTGGGTGTGCTTCATCCCACACTTATGACACTGTTTGGGTCCTCTCTCTCTGTGGTCTCCATCAACACACTCTGCAGGAGACACACCAGTGAGTCAGACGCTGGCACAGCCATATAGCTATTTATTTTTTTACTTGTGCAGCATACGCCATGTCTTCAAGCTAAACTCAAGATAACCAGTGTTTTTTTTTTGTGTGTGTGTGTGTGGGGGGGGGGGGTGTTTGTGCACAGGCTACGCATCAAAGCCGTTCCAGACGTCTAATCTAGAACCCATTGTTCCCCGCTTGAGAAGAAACGGTTGAGAGGCAGAGAGACGAGGGAGAAGGAAGTGTGGAGAAGGAAGGCAGAAAGGAGCGAGGGAGGGATTGTTTACTGGGTTGTGATCGAGAGGGGTTTCAATCAATTGTGTTGTACTGAGCCAGGCTTGGAGGACAAACACGAGGCGGCGAGATTGCGAGCTTTGTTCGTTTCATCGACATTATGGAAACTACGTTTGAGAAAGACCCCAGGGCACTGCAAGAGTTGGCACTGCGAATGGGTGTCAACCTCTGGAACCAGCGTAACGCAGAACCACAAATTGTCCAATACCCTATTTTTTTTTTGCTCGTGTTTTACGAAAAAGTAAATGATGGTGACATGAGTCTTAAGTGCTGAGAAGGTGTTCTCCATTTCAGTCTAATATGTCTACCCCTGACCAACTTTGTCTAACGGGACTTCAATGTCAATCATTAAATGCAACAAATTCTTTCCAAGTTGGAGACAGTTTCTGGCAACCTTCTCGTTGGCTCAGCTTTTTCAACAGTGGACACCGGAAAAGGAAAGGTGAAAAAGTCACCATTTTGTCCATGCATTCATCTTTCGCTCCCACTTAAAATCTTTACATCAGCTGCTAAATTGACAAAGGAAGGCTGGGTGGCTGTAATTCCTCATCAGTGCACAGAGATTGCTGCCAGAGTCATTTCACGCCAAGGGAGGTTAAAACTGGGAGGGAAGAAAAAAATAAATAAAAAATGTGGGTGTTGATTTATTGCTTCCCAGTTGTGAGCACAGAGCAGGCAACCTTTAACCGTTAAATCGCTTGGCATACTAAATCCCTCCTCAATGGCGAGTTGTGCTTAGGAGGGGTGCATTCGACCACTCTGTCTGGCATTTCTGCTCTGAAAGCAGAGGCTCGAAGCCGTTCTGTCATACGTTTGTTAAAGTCAGCCACATTCTTAGTCTTTGGCTATTACTTTCAGCCAGAGACGCCCGGTCTTGGTACCTGGGATTAAATTCCATTGGCTAACCTTGGGTGGCAATTATACGCGTAGTTGCTGATTCGCTGATGACAAACTACTGGGGATACATAGGAATTAGCCTCTTTAAATGATAGAAAGAGCGTTTTGTCACTGATATCGACATGTGTCAAGGTAATTGAAGACAAAATTCTCATCTGCATATTATTGGAAAAATGAACGATAGAGCGGAATTAATATGGTAACCGTGGCGCAAAGTCAAGGACGCTGGGCGAGGTGGTCATAGTTTAATCAGCATCACGGCTTGACCAGCTATCTTTACGATAGAATACTTTCCTCAGCAATAATTCACGTTTTGACTGAAATTGGAAAAAAACGAACAGTTGAGAAAGAAGGGTGTGAGGGCCTGTCCTTTATAAGAAAGTGACTTTACAAGAATTCCAGAATGACTTGACCTTTGTCAGAGCTAGCTAGCTATACCCTTCATCCTCTTTAAAAACATCTAATTTCCTTTATAAAATCCCCTATGAGCACTGCGGGGTGACTAAAACACCTCCATTATACAGTGTGATTGAAACATAAAGCCCTACCGTCAACTAAAGAGCTTGCAAAATGATTTTCTAAGACTCAGCGCTCACAAATGAGCTGTATCATCATTTATTACCCCCCCCCCCCCCCCCCCCCGTTTAACGGAAACAAGGATTCATGTACAACTAGACAATGAATGTCAAATTACAACAGGGCACTGGATAGGTGAAACCTCAAGTTTAAATGAGCTATCAAAGTCTTGGTTGTACAACGTGATAAATCGCCACGCTCTCTGACCATGAAAACAAGTCAGATCGTTTTTAAACAGCCTTTAAATTCTGATGCTTGGAAAAAAAAAATCACAGCAATACATCCCAATTTCTGTTTGTCTTCCAGTCAAAGAGGGAATTGAATAATGCATTTGCATCCTGGGAAATCTCAAGTGGAGCATCTTGAGGAGTGAAACCGAGATAAAGAAAAGGGAGGAAGAGCGTGTGTGAGAGAGAACAGAAAGGGTTGGAAACACAGAGGAGAAATGTCAAACAAGGAGGGAAACCGGGTCCTAGAAAGGAATGAAGGAGGGAGGGTGCTAAACCATTATATAGCGGGGTGCAGATGTGAGGAAAGCAAGCTGTGAACAGAAACCCCCTTAGTATGGGAATGGGCCAGTCAAACCAACAGGTTGCAGTTCATTTATTAGCACATAAATATAATCCCCAACATCTAACAAAAGCCATCATGAATAATGTAGGAGAGGGATGGAGGGCGGACTGGGGCAATGTTGTGCCTAATAAGCACTGCGATAAACCTCAGTAAACAGGCAGCAGATCTGCTATGCTTTCTTTGTCCCTGTCCATTGGCATTATATTTGCCTGGGCCCAAAGGACTTGGTTATTTCTGCCCAACTGCAGTTGGAGTTAGACCCACTGTCCATCAGTGGAGTCACTGTGGATTTTCAGCAGAGTTGAACAGAGATATCATTATTTTGCCTCCGGGAGTATTTTTCTTTCTTTTTTTTAATTTGCAACCCCAAAAAAAGGGTCATGAAAAAAAACGGTGGGTAAGCCATCGCCATTTTCCAAAACATTTTAAGAACCGGGGGCAGTTTAAATAGCAGTTTGTGGATGGCGTAACAGTATATTTATTTCTTGTTGTGGTAATAAGGGCTGGCTAATTAACTCCCACTCAATTACAGATATCGATCCCAGAGACTTGGCGCCCACTCCTGGAATTACACTAATGGTCCTGGGCCGCTCCTACACGCTCATAAATCCTGGCAGCTGCCAACGAGGGTCACAAATGCAGAGACCAAGGTAGGGGAGGGATACGACATATCATGCCAACACAATGCAGCTACTAAGACATGGATCAAGATGTTCCTAGACAGACACCAGGTCTAGGAACCATCATCATCAGGGAATATTTGCGTGAACCTCAGGTTAAAGTACTCTCAGACCGGACCCTATGTTGGCTTGAGTGTCAGAATTTTTTTTTACGTCAATTATTTTTCCCTGCAAAGGATGTGATGCCTAGAGTAGGGTCTTGAGTTGGTGCTCACTGTGAATGGCAGCAGGCAGGCCTCAGTTAGACGGTGACTTTGACACCAGGCTCTTGTCCTGGACGTTCCCCTCGGCCCACTCAGAAATGTCAGTTTCGATGACTCTTTAATCAATGTGTAACAAGGCCTGAGCGGGAAAGTGCTTCAGCGGGTGCCAAGGCTGCCCGTGGTGAAGAGGGGAATGGCGAGATAGTGGTGTAGGCCTAAGGAATTGCACGGTTCTTATGGAGTCCAAGAATTCTTGGCGGAAAAAGCACACCCCCATGTCGCCATCCTCACTAATGGATATGTGTCCTGGTTTTGCAGTCTAGACTAGTACACTGGGCAGATGAGGTAAATTAATGTACTGGGTTAGCGTTTCAACAAAGAGTCCGCAAATTGTGCCTTTTACTCAAGTGTGTCGATGCAACTTGTCGTCATCCCCATTGCCATCTCACGCTGTCCAACGCGCGTTCTTAAACCTCTCTGATCAGCGTCTGGTGCTCAGCAAGAAGCGGATCTACATCACGGACACAGTAATGCCTCAGCGCCACTGAGGATGAGCGAAGCTGGCAGTTTCATCCACGCAGGAGGAGCAACACAGACAGCAGAGGGAGGGGGGGGGGGGGGGGTTGTTTGAAATCTAAATACTCGGTCGTTACTTTACCCTGGACCCATGAGCAACAGACGCCAGACTTCAGTTTGTTCCCGGCACAGAGGCTCAGAACGCCGGTTACGATAACCTGTGGGTTTATGATTAAGGTGCTTGTCTGTATTAGAGAAAGAGATAAAAGTTCCTCTTCTATTTATGAGGAAGAAGAAAACTCTGGCCAAGTTCAACATGGAGACCCCCCTTGGACTCAAGCTCGCATTCTCCAACGTTTATGAAGAGGGTCAACCACCTGGAAAGTAAGTAATTATCTGTCGCTAGCAGATTAACTATTATCACACAGAAAGGGCTCCCAATTTTGCCCGTTCCTTTCGGAGTGTATCCAGTGAAGCAGTCAATGACACTAATGCCCTTTCCTTACAATCTGGCGGACTGTAAATGAAGGGCTGGCCCCAGTAATGGTGTACCAATGTGTTCCCCCAAGACGACAACGTATTTCCCTGCTCACCTTTATTGGGCGGCATTTCACCCTTACGTGACGAAAAACGCTCATATCAAAGTGACGTGTTGCTCTCCGGCGCACTGCGAGCACCAACTTAATTTTCCAAGCTAATTTTCCGCCGCCGCTCCCCGATTTGTGTTGGTTGCGCCACGGAGCTTAGCACAGAGGGATGGGAAATGTGCGGAGCGAAGGGGCCAGCGAGACGGTTTTTTAATTGCCTCCTTGATCAGGCAGGTCTTGGGCGGGAGGGGCCGTAACAGACACTGCTATCGTACAGAGCTGCAGAGACTGAGTGGAGCTCTGGAGCTCTGCTGCGAGGAGAGATTGAGACCTTTTGACATCTTAACTACAGCCTGAAACCCCCCTGGCGACTCACATAAGACAAGGGAGGGACTGTGAGGAGGGTTAGGGAAGATTTAAGAGCCTCTGAGATGTACTGCATCCTATGTGGCTGACTGATGGACTAGAGACTGCCACCAACAGGCCCACATTTAGTCTAATCTGCTGCCTGGTTGACTTTTCAAACTGGACCATGGAACCTGTGACATGGAGTAATTAGAATCCAAACGATAGTTTTGACAGCAATGTCAAACTTTTTTTACTGTTTCACGGCCCCGTGAAGTCTGGCAAAGGGGGCGCCATGATGAAACGTTTAATTAGGTGTACTTACTGCACATTTCCGTCGAACATCGCTACAACCTCCTTATGAGTCTCTGTAATTCTGGCACCAATTCCTTGTCGCGGTAATTTGGCACTAATTTCTAGGATAAGTCATTTGGGCCTTCAGCTAACTCAATTCAGTGACCTTATAATCATGACACTGAATGTTGGCATGGTTATTTTGACATCGCCATCATCTGCTAATGAAAGGGATGCTAATGACAACTAAATTTAGTGGCGGGGGGGGGGGGCAGACAGAGGTAAGCAGACAGGAGGAAAATTCACCTTTGTGGTTGATGCTGCGGATATTCTGCTTGCTCTGGATGTCCCACAGTCTCGCAGTCTCGTCATGAGAGCCTGACAGGAGAACAGTGCCATCCATCGACACTGACAGGCATGTCACAAGGCTCCTGATGAAGAAAGAAGAAACAAACATTTGATGGAATGTTGATACTTTTGAATTTACTTGCTTAAATATACTTAAATCACAGTGATTTTAAAATCGGTTTGCTGAGAAAAGAAAAGAAAAAGGGGGAACAAAGAATTCAAATGTCTTGAGTTTGAGAAGTCCAAAATTACACCATTCGTTCTGATTTCCTGAATCCATATTGCGGACATTCTCAAAGATGACCAGGGCCTTCACTATTCATGAATATTATCCATCACTGAATGTACTCCCCCCCCCCAAAAAAAGCCATTACTGTAAAACAAAATCTATAACTTTTCAGTTATTTTGCAGAAATCCATCACATACCTTGTGCATTTCTGTTTGCACATTACTGGCAACCTAATTAACCTAATGTGTTTGCCTTCCAGGTATGAGAACAAAAACCAGGCATATGCAGCTACCGAATGACACAAGGCACCTTCACTCAACTCCGAGGCTCCAAGCTTCTTGACATTCACCAAGTAAAGTTCTGCAGTCCCCCAGTGTAGTTCCCCAGCCGTCATCATGGACTCAGTTCACATGTGTGACAGACCCAGGTACCATACGGGATGAGAGATTAGGACGCCTGAGTAGCTAGCTGCACCTGGTGCCTTATACAAAATGTATTCTGCAAGGATACCGTAAGGGTATCTGAAAGCCATCGAAACAGCCACCCAGCAGGTAAAGCACCAAAACGCTGTGCCCTCCCCTCTATGGCCCAGTCCATGCGTAGCCTGTCCTTGCCCCCTGTGAGAGACTCCTACCTGTGTCCTTTGAAAACTTGGTTTCCCTCATTGTCGGACTGGAAGGTCTTATCCCGAGTCAGGCCCTGAAGATCAGAGGGAAACGAATATTGATATACACACACACACACACGTCACAGTTTCGACCAAAATACAAAAGTTGGAGGATAAATTGTTATTTTCTTTTTTAGCCAAATTCGCTTGCATCTCAGGTAGACATTTACCTCCCTCTCCTGCCATTAAGTTGCTACATTTTTGGCCCCCCATTTGGCTGCTAAATGTTTTTTTCGATTGACTTAATTGCATTAATGAAGGAATAGGTTGCGTCAGATAGGCAGTGGGTGGTGGGGGTGGGGGGGGGACTGGATTTGACCATGACCGACTCAAATCATTACATCACGTCTACTCTGCTAGCTTTCATGGCACTCAATTAAACATGACAAGTGGACTTAAAAGGGAACGACTTCTGGCCAGAGCCCCACTTATTCATTTATTCTGTCTGTTTGTGTACATGCTTGGATTTGACTGGAATACATCTGCAGAAATGACCATATTACTTTTAAGGATGGGGCAATCATCCTCTGTAATTCCAGTAGATTAACACCAACAGTAGATTAAGTTAAACATTAAAAGGGGGTGAAAAACGGTAATTACTCTAATCCACTCAGAAGGAATGTAATATATATAAATATGCAAACCTCTTAAACTGCAAAAAATCTAGTGCACAAATCCGTAACATCTATTACTCCATTACTAACGATACTAAGTATTTAGTATCTTACCAATATATACAAATAAAAAAAGTATTGGAAAGATTAAATGTATAAAAAAAAAAAATACAGAACAACAGAGCACCCGTTCAGATGCAGCCTTCATCTCCCCAACTGGTGGAGTTAAAGCCTGCCTTGCATTGAAACACTCATCACATAGTCAGTTCTGCCCAGGGTATCAAATGGCTATGGCTGGGGTATGAAATCCGCTTTATTTAACAACAATCCATGGGCACTTTAGGCTGTCTAGGAAATAAAAAATGGCTCTCCATTTGGGTAAACAGCACAATTACGGGAGCAGGAAAACTCCTGCTGGAAAAACCAACAATATTTTTTGAAAGCCTTCGTGCAGAGCCGGCAGAAAGATGACATAATGCTCAACATAATATCTAAGCTACAATGTGAGACGAGAAAAAACGTTCTCGTATTAATACAGAAACTAAAGCTTACCAACAGGGTTTATGCAGGGTTCAAACAACATCAAAATGTAACTTCTGTGGTCGAGGAAAAAAACGACATTCTTCGATGACTGGCAGACCTTGCTGCATTGGAGAACTCTATATACCAGCTCCAGCTAGGTATCCTCTCTGTCCACAGTATAACAACATTTTAGACCATCACAGGAATCCACAATTTCCACATATTCCCAAAGGCAAGTGCTAGCTTTAAGGCCTGATGACCCAAAGCAATCCTAGTGTACTTCTGTCAACTCACGACTCTCAACAAGTCCCAAAGACAAGTCGTTTGAGCGAGAAAGAGAGCCAACATCTTTATCACAGCTCATGAGCTTATGGGATTAAACCAACAAACGAAAAAAGGAAAGGGAAGTGAGAAACTATGCATCAAAATGCAAATCTTTCCGGAAGGAAAACAACATGATATCCATTCTCAATCACAAAAACGGAAAGAATGACTTTCAGATTAACTGGAATCCCTTTAGAGTGAATGACAGAGAGCGCGGCATAATGAGATCATTATACCATGAGAGCTCGGGGCGGCCAGGGGGAGGATGAAGCGTTTGAGCTTAAAAAGTAAGGCCAAAATAAAAAGCTGAAATTTAACCACACTGACGATATCTTTAATCCTAGCCAAGGTAGCGTAGGTGTGCTGCAGAATACAGAGTATTTAACTCAATTCCTACATTTTAATTGCAAACACATTTTCTTCTTTATTAAAAATAATCAATTGTACTTTCCACTTACACCTGAGGCTCTAAGGGCAGGCTTCTCTCCAATTACTTTAATTACTATCCAATTGATCCTCAGGAGGATAGCTTACCTAAATAATTAAGTTCAAGCAGACGGCTGTTAGAAGTTAAAGTCAATTGAGCAGCGCTTGAGCAAGTCTTGACCTGGTCAGTTCCGTATCAATAATTGCTGCGAGCCAGACTTAAAGACAACTTCAATATGAATCCATTAGATGATTTACGTTCAATCTTTCATCGAATGTTTCATCTATGACTTGGCAGCCATTCTTCCGGATGTCAAACCCATTCCATTCCAGTCAAAGCTGACAAGGTAAAGATAAAACGCCTGAATAAAGACCAGTGGTAAAACAACAACGAGAGATTGAGTTGGACCCTTCACAGACCCTCTCTAATCCCTCCAGAGTTTCACACACTGTCTGCTGACTCTTACCGCTGTAGCCCAAAGGACTATTTACTTTTCACGTCAAGTACAGCATTCAATAAAATTTAAAAAAATCTGTCCGGTTTCTTTTCCTGCTTCGTAAAAACCCGTGCTACATTACGGGCGTCGTCCCATTAGTAGGAAAGCACACACAGCAAAAACTCTCCATCCGAGTGTGATCATCTATAAACCAAGCTGGATTTGTTTCGAGTTGGCTTATCTCGTGACTTGATTTTAAGTAAATTACACAATATTTTAAGAAATCTTAGCAAGTGACATTTTCTTACTGCCCCTCATTTTATACAGTATTTTTGCAGCACTTTCACTTTTCATCATGTCAAGTATAGCATTCAATTTAATCAATCTATCCTGGTTTTACCCTCCCCTGCTGCCTTGAACCCACGGCGTCTTCACATTAGTGGGGAAGTAGACTTAAGACCTACAGGCCCAACGTTGTAAGTGGGAGAACTAATTAGTCAGACCCTGCTAGACAGTGATGATTTGACTCTACACTACACTACACTAACCCCTTTAGGAGAGGGAAAACCAGCTGTAAAGATGTTTTACGAGCATGTGCCACCAGTTGTGGTATGAAGGGGAAAAGGCGGGCGAGGGCATGACAAACTAATGTGATGCTGCATATGGAAGCGTAATGCGATGGATCATGCAAACGTGACATGCAAATGGGGTGAGAGAGTTCCAGAGGCTTTCAGCAGTTTCTAAGCCTCAACTGGGGGCCCTCCATCTGAACCTGCTGGAGTAGCAGGGAGGATAGGAGGAAGGCGTGATGCGTCTATCGTGATGTGGGTGCCTTGGGGGGGGGGGGGGGGGGGGGATCAGACCTGCCTAGTGACTCATTTCGGTTCCCAGTTTTGACGCTGCTGCAAGGGGCCGGGGTGAGAGAAGTTTTAAAAGAGGTTTGAGTTGTTCTGTAATGGAAACTAATGAACGTTTTTTGTGATTTTATTACATTTCATTAACCGGAGGTGGGGGTGAGCATTGAATGCTCAGGACGACCCCTGCTGACTTACATCAATAACACATCAAAACATGCTAGATCGTTTCACTTACATTTGCCTCCGCAACTTTCCTGCCAAATGCTTGAGGAGGATTCCTCTCACTGCGGTGCTTATAAAGTGCTTGTCAAAGCAATAGACTAGACCATAGTGATGAAGACACAATGATTTCACAGAACAAATAGATTTTTTTTTTGGTTACAGTTATTGGCCATTCCCCTCCCCAGCATCTGACGAAGCTCTGCTCAGTACACACACAAAAAATGGCAGCATCAAGAATGATGGGGGGATTACAGTACTAGAGTAAAGTTTATCACTCGACTTTCCTCGCAGTTTGGTTTACTTAAGAGTGTATCGTGACTCAACCATCAGAGTTTTTGCCAACAAACTTTGAAAACTAACTATGTCAGCTCTGAAAGGACATTAAGGAGCTTTACGTCCATTACAGAGACCCCATATGATATTCTAAGACACTAACAAGACACAAAAAATAACTAGGAATTTTCCAAGTTACCTTGGGACTTCACATAAAAGAAGTAGGGTTAACTTTACATTTAGGGGCAACTGACAGGTGATGGATTATTTTACCTTGTTGATGCACATTCCTGTTTCTCAACTGTTTTGACCTCAAGGGGATATTCTTTGTGCTTTTATGTGAAAAAACTAAACACCGATTTTATCTTATAAGGCAACGAAGTTAGCTCAATGTTTGTTTGCGGTTTCTTACATTTTTCAGATTTTGTTCTAAAGGAATCTTTATTAATATGCACTGCTGGTTTTGACATCAAGCGTTATGAATCCAAAATAATGACACATGAATATAAAAATCCCTAGAGCCAACTGTCATGCAGGTATGCCACATATCAAAACCTAAGGCTATAAACTTTGTAGAGTGATCTTTCAGCCTGGCAGGACAGCTGCTTATGTTATTTTTCCTTGGTCTGCACAACTGCCCACAGCTAGCAAAACACAAGCAGGTAAACAAGTACAAAAAAGCACATTTATAATACATTAAATGAAATACATTGTTACAGCTACATTATGTATGCTTTCAGAGTATACCTTATTGAGACATGAAATGAAGTGTCAGGTGAATTTTAAAGATATGTTAACAGGCCTTGTTTAAAAAGTCCTCTGCAATAAATCGTAACTGTCAACCCTATGTATACAGAATAAACGACTTGTTACAACAACAATTATAGGACGTAATAGAACACTACCTGTAAAAGATGACAAAGTAATATTTTGAAAAGAAGTGAACAGTCATCTTTAAACATCAGCATTACAGGGACATTAATCAGTCGAGGTTCAAGGATAAATGTCCAGGCTAAGGTTTGCAGACAGAACACAAGACTTACCTGGCTGCACAGGGACACTTGAAATATGTTGCCGTCACTGCCGCCGGAGAAGAGACAGTACTCGCAGGGGTCAAAGGTGACTGACATGATGCCCACATCAAACAGGACAGACAGGAGCAACTCGCCCGATGACAGCTCCCAGAGCTAGAAGGAAGAGAGAGAGATTAGCCTAACATTTGTAAACGTCTAGGTATGAAGAGTGACCAAATCCATACCATTTTAAGTTTGACGTTTCAAGTTAAATAATGAGAAAGCGAGGTTAAAAAATAGAGTAACAGCGAGGTGTGTGTTGGCTGGGCACACGCTACAACGAAGATCATGACCCTGTCTGTCTTTAAGGGGTGGGCCGTTTCACATCTCAAGGCTCTAAAATCCATCTCAGTCTGCAGAACCTCTGCACATTTCTGTTCCAGACTCAACTTAATGACATAGATAGATCAAATCATTTAGTGGTTATGACACCTAACATTTTTTTGCCAAGATCTAGATGGTCATTCATCAAACCCCAAGCTAATTCATTACTACAGCTTGTGGAGAACAGGGAGGGGGGGGGGGAACTGGGGGGAACAGCTGAGGTAACAGATTTTTGGATCGTAAAGTAAGAAAAAGTAGGGTTGGTGACTTGAGGCAAGTTTTATATAAGGAATGCCTTTTCAGTGATTTACCCCACAATACAAAAACAATGATTTAACAGCCCTGGATAGAGGGCCTTTTAAACATATAAATGGATGTTATACTAAGATTATATTATGATGTTCTTAAGAATTAGACAACCAACCATAACATCCTGTTGACCACCATTTGCAGCAACTAATAAAATGTTATAAAATTGTTGTAAAATGTTTCCTCAGAATACCTCCATCACATTGACTCGTGATGATTCAACCTTCTTTAGAGGGAAAGGAGGGTTTACACATTCTGTCAGGGTTGGAAAGCTATCGAAAGCCTCTCCTCCTTGCTAATAAGCTCTGTTCTCCGGCGTGACCTCCACTTCTCCTTTAGCCAACGATCCAACTCCCTGTCGTCTACAGGGAGGGAGATATTTATCAGAAGAGACTGACAGCCTCTAATCCATAGAGAAGCTGATGATATTGAACATGATGCCATGAGGAGCTGACCAATTTGATCTAGAAGGAACAGGAATAATATTTAGCCAAGACAAAGGAAGAGTACTTCAGGGCAAAATTAGGCCAAATAAAAAAGGGAACTTTTGGCCACTGTACAAAATAATAATGAAGTGCATTAATTTTGCACATGCAACGAAACTTGTTTAATAAAAGTAGGCCTTGCAACGAGAGGATTGTTTGACCTTTGATCTTTTTGTAATGAAGATATCCTCTCTACACAGCCACCTTCTTTTATGTTCAATCATAAAAACTCAAGACCAACTATATAGAATTTACAAACATTAACTTCACGATAGCACAGTTTTCTTCCTTGTTTCATACCTAACAAATATGCAATCAAGTTGTGTGAATCACTCAAAATAATAAATGTATGAACATTAGCCCAATAAAAAAAAAAGTGATACTAGCCGTCATATTGGCAATAAGTACTGAAGATGGTGCACTGCTCATTCTGCCGTGATGGTGCTAAGATACCATTTTCAAAATGAAAGGGGACGGAGTCTACCCCCGCCTGTCAATTAACTACAAACCCACTGGGAAGAAAAGCTGAGTCATAATTATCAAAGCCCCACTTGGGCCATTTATTAAACTTTGATGATATCTGTATCCTATTGTAACAAATCATTTCCTGTCCTCCATGTTCCTCTCCCAATGTAGGGCGTTCGAAAATGTCTAAATAAATCATTCTTTCAGGGTGAGAAGCTCTTCATACTTATGTACAGTGGCCCACTGTATTTATGATTACACCAGACTGTCTTAATCAATATTTAACGACTTCAATAAGCTGATACCCATTACAACTAAATGTAAACAAGGTACTGGATGGCTTATGTACATCAAGCCATCCAGTACCCCTTCCAGGTCCAGCAGATACATCCAGAGTGTGTTCACCAGTTGTCTGGCAATTTGATATGAATGACGAGTACTTTATTAAGAGAACACAAGAATGAAGCATTGAATAAAAAGACGTTCATTAGAGCTGACTCCATTGCACAATTCATGGACAGGGACATTGTTCAAAAGATTGTTCCTGCCCTGAGCAGGTGTCTAATGTTGTTCACGGATCATTTGCAACGCGACTCTTAGAGATGAAACGAGACAAGACCATGATCAATCGTCCACTGATCCATGCGCATTACCATCCCATTTCAGAGGAATACTTGCATCTCCTGCCGCTCCTTCGGCATGAAGAAGGACTGAGGATTTTACAGGTAGAAAAACACAGAATACACGGAACATGCCACTACACTACAAAATGATCATCACCTGTGCTTAACTTCTGTCAACAAAGCACCTTAATACATAGACACAGTTCATGTGAAGGCTAAGCAGGCATTAAATAAGAATCCCCAGCCTGGTTAAACGTAGGTAAACACGGTGACGGGGAGGGGATGTTTTGAACTCACTCAACTGGCCTCGACAAACTGAAATGTTGCTATGTTTTCCAAGAGTTGTGTCAGCCGCCAGCAAGATGGCGTTCTATCTATAACGAATCGATAGGAGCGCTGGCCAAAAGAAAGTCTGAGAGCGATTTCATCACTGAGCTGCTGGTAGCTGTCAGCCAGTCACCGCAGCAAGTCAAAAAGCTAATCAGAGCGTTGAGGCCTCGCATGAGAGCAGTGTGGAGACACGCTCCTCTCTTTCAGACACACCTCTCTCTCCCGCTCTCTCTCCCGCTCTCTCTCCCGCTCTCTCTCCCGCTCTCTCTCCCGCTCTCTCTCCCGCTCTCTCTCCCGCTCTCTCTCCCGCTCACTCTCCCGCTCACTCTCCCGCTCACTCTCCCGCTCACTCTCCCGCTCACTCTCCCGCTCACTCTCCCGCTCACTCTCCCGCACACTCTCCCGCTCACTCTCCCGCACACTCTCTCCCGCACACTCTCTCTCTGGCACTCCCTTTCTCTCTCAGTCTCAGGAGATGGAAGTAGAGGGCAGGGGAAAGAGAGACAGACATCAAACACAGAGCACAAGGGCTTATTCTGTTCACACTACTTGCCTTCATCGCTTAATTAATATTTGCATTCACAGCAGGTGTGCATGCCTGCACCTCAAGGGCCAGAGGGAAAAGGTTTGGAGGAAACATTCACACTGAAGAGAAAGATTCAAAAAATAATGATTGAATAGAAGGAAACCTGAAGACCCTCTTAAAACATTCCAAGAGGCAAAAGGGTGAGCCGCCCAGGATAAGGAGGGGGGCGCGCAAGGGAACCAAATGATTTCGTATTTGTAGAATCTATGCGTGGAAAACTTCATGTTATGATGGCTGTCAACTCTTAATGCTCAAAACTTTGATATTGACTTATGTCGGGAATATTTGGAAGCGGAGTAGACAATGTGATCTGATCACGGCATGTTCGGACGAGAAGTCTGACAAGCCGACACTCTTTGGTCCCCATCGCTGCATTAACAATAAGTCATCTCTCACTACCACTACCCTCTTCAGAACTAGTCTGCAAAATCCAGTTCCTCCTCTACATTTACATTTAGTCATTTAGCAGACGCTCTTATCCAGAGCGACTTACAGTAAGTACAGGGACATTCCCCCGAGGCAAGTAGGGTGAAGTGCCTTGCCCAAGGACACAATGTCAGTTTGCATGACCGGGAATCGAACTGGCAACCTTCGGATTACTAGCCCGACTCCCTCACCGCTCAGCCTCCTCTCCCGGCCTTACGACACCCTCTCCCCAGGCCCCCCCGGGAGCCGCAGGTTGTCAGGGAGTCCAAACGGCATTGACGCTGACATTGAGCTCCCGTGGTCCCTAACGTCAAGAGACTCCCCTATCCCGCACCTCACGCTGCCATTGGCTCCTAACTCGTCAGCCCATCAAATCTGGTCACGCCCCCATTCCCGAAAAAGTAAATCTCCAAAAAAACAAACGTTGCAGGGAACAGCCCTTGGATCAGTCATGCCTGCTGTTGTCGTTTAACAGGCCTGATTACCTCATTACAAATCCTATCAGCGCAAAGTCAATGACAAAGAGCATGAGAGTTCCGCGGAAGGTTCTTTGACGTGATGGATAGACGAAACGCTTCTCTCACTCTCTCTCTCTCTCATGGAATACCTTGTCTCATAGCTTCTAAAGGCTTTTGTCAAACTTTATGGCTGTTGGACATTCATGACTACATATAAACGTTATTGTTAAATCAGCCTCGTCGTCTCCACGAGATGTCATTTGTATTTGTTGAACAGCTTTGCCTCGTACCTCACATGGGAAACATTTGTCACGGACCTAGAAGCGAATAACATAGCAATGCGTGGTCCCTGTTTTTACTGAAGAGTTAGGTGGGCACATTGCACAAGAAAAGGTAAAGGATTCACTGGTGGAAAAGTTGGTTGTCAAACCTGAGGTGCTCTCAAACGTTGGTATTGTGAAGGCTGTGGAACATTCCGGTGGTTCCCGTTTCTTACTGTGCCCTTCGACACAGCGCCCGGCACAGCCTCCACACACAGCTAAACATTCTTTAAAGCTGGTTGGCAGAGTATTGATTGAATCACACAGTGAATAAAATGGAAGAGAAATGCAGGATAAGGCTACGAGCCTGTGACCGGCTGGCTTCATGCTAGAATGACCTTCAATCTCTTCCTTGTGGAAAGAAACAAAAGCGAGTTCACATCACCGGTGTTCACAGTTAAGTCAGACATTGTACTGTAGGGCTTCCAAATGGCAGGATAATATAGTGTGCCTAAACCCAGACAACATTTTAGGTGCTGACTTTTACACACACAGATAACGACTTGATTTGTGTATTTATGGCACAATGAATGGTTACCGGACATGTAAAAGAATAAAAATAAAAATAAAAGGCGTCTAATGCAGTATTTTTCCTATTCAATTATAAGATACAGTTAAACCGCCAACTGATGGCCATTCATCCCAGAGGTGCATCGATCCACATGAGGACACTCCTCTCAATCTAGTCAGAGTGACCTGGCTCCCCACACTTTGCATAACCAGGAGAACTGATTATTTGTAATCCAATTTCGTTTGAAAGGCATCGAGTGCTCCGGGGTCAACTTCCATTACCCTCCGAATGAGATTGTGATGTACGTACGCATTCCATTTAGGAAGCTCATTGGCCACTTTCATATTTAAAATATAATTAAAGGTCTGTTCGATGTTTGACAGGGGAAGTGGAAACTAATAAAACTCATGGTAAGTAGTCAAACTCACTAGTAAAACTCATGTCATTAATTGTCCACGTAATTAAAAGGATGCTTTACAATTCATTTGGGTTTTGCTTGTTGGATTGATGAATGAAGTTTCAAACTTAATACCCTGTGGTGTAGCTTATTAGGTATTCATGATTTTGTATGTGTTTCTTGGCAATTTCTGTCATAAGCTGACATACCTGCTGCGATAAGATGGTTTGTAAAAAATATACTTTTAGTTTTTATGCCTACAAGGTTGATTTCTAGAGTACATGAGAGACTCAATCAAAATGGAGAATATTCTATAATACAGTTCTGACAGGCTGAGGATATGTCTCGACAGTTTGTTGACACAAAGATCTGGCAGATGTCTGTCACAACAGTGATGTTATTAAAATGCTCATCCATTTTCATCAACCCATATATACGACATGTATACGATACTATTCCGCATCCCAGACCCCCAAAAAAATCCAGCATCCACGATCACGCCAACCTATCAATAAACATGACTCCAAACAGCTTTTTGGAGTTGTAACCATTTCAAGTTTCAAACTAGAACGCTCACCTTGACGGTCTGATCCAGGGACGCCGTGGCAACGCGAGCCTGAGGTCCCATGAGGCCGCAGTGGATGTCTGTGATGGGCAGGGTGTGACGGGTGAGGATGTGGCGGGGCTCAGGGGTGTGGGACTGGTCCAGCTGCACCACGCTGGCAATCACAAGACGAGAGGACTTAGTTACTAAAGAGTTATTAGTCATAGTATGGCTAGTCATTAGCATTAGTAATGAAACTGTATTATGCACCCAGCGAAACGATTGCATCGTTCGGTTAAATTATGACATTCTCTGCTGTTTATTTGCTCTCTGTTCCACAGGCATACAGGAGTTGCAATACAACTATTTGTTCCTGGATTGGTGGCAGGGAGAGCATTTGGGCTGAAAAATGCAATTAAAG
Organism: Osmerus mordax; assembly: GCF_038355195.1. Lineage (NCBI taxonomy): Eukaryota > Metazoa > Chordata > Actinopteri > Osmeriformes > Osmeridae > Osmerus > Osmerus mordax. Next base: position 4,907,077 of record NC_090075.1, read on the forward strand.
CCTCCAGAGCACACACAGTCCAGCTCAGGGCTTTCACTGGTTCTGGCATGTACCAGGCCACAACCTGCCAGGACAGGAGGGAGAGGAGATGGAGGGGGAGAGGGAGAGAGAGGGGGGGGGGGAGCTGCATCAGGTAGAAGAACCCGAGAGACAGAAGGAGAAGAGTGGGGGCTTGCGTTGATGAGAGAAGAGGGGACCCAGGCCCCATTCTGTCAGCATGGTGGCGGGAAACACCGGAGCCCTGGCAGGATCTCAGGGGCAACCTGTCTGTGGAAACATCTGCGACAAACAGCACTGATGCACAGGGACCCGCCAGCGCATGGCCCGCAGTCCTGGCATGTGCAGGCACAGAGCGGGGGTGGCATGGGAGGATGGGAAAAGCTGTGGCTTTGTGGGAGATATCGAACGAACTTGTGCTTCTCCTCACAGACTTCCAGCATGTTTTTTTGGAGCCAATTTGCCTGTTTTCTCAATTTTGCACAGTATACAGCTACTGGAGAGGACTCGAGCCACGCTCACTCATTCACCCCTAGGAAGTGGTCGATGAGAGCCACTTAATATTGATGCGTGGGACCAAGGCAGGCCATCCGTCACAGGTGAAAGGTGCATTACCCAAAGCAGGCTGGTGGATGTTTAAACATTCCTCTCGCGGCACCCGTAGCACTTTACTTTTCATGCTACGTTGCGTTCCGCTGTGTCCCTTGAGGAAGGGAAGGTCAAAGCCAGTGAAACAAGTTTTTGGACTTCCCAACTGAACCCTATTCCCTATTGAACCTTCCCTATTCAAACTTGTATTGCTTTCCAAAAGTGACTCATCGAGACTTTCGTATTGGACTTTGTAAATTCAGTTTGCTTAGCTGTCTCAATGCAGTCTTTCATTGATTTCTTGAAATTAAAAAGGCATAATTACCCAAAAGAACAAAGGCGCCCAACAATGCTAAGAAAATAAAATGTGTTTGCGTGTTACCACAGTGAACAGCCTCCACGTGCAAACATGGTTAGCAAGCAGACTGCTGAATGAGGCCTACCCAAGAGAAGAAAGGAGATTTGCGGTGACCCACCATGAAGAAGAGTAGAAAATGCACACCGCATATCCCACCCATTCGACGTGTAGAATTAGAAACACGCTGCATTATTCAGAACGGATTCATGTATTTCCTAGTATTCTTTTCCATGTATTATTACTCAAGGACTGTGTCCTTTTTGGGAGATATGAACCAACCTCTCTCATCACATAAAAAAATCATAAAGGACTTGTTTAACATTCAGGTCCATGCCATACCACAGTTTCAGGTGACCAGGTGAAGGACCGGCTTGCGTAGTCAAGGGACCTCAAGTTCACTTTCAACACCTGAACAGGATCTAGGCTGTCCAGAAGGGATATTGTTATGCATAAGTAACAGACCAGACCTCATATCAATGAAGCCCTGACAATCACATTATTTTGCACTTGTGAAGGAACTTCAAGAGTTAATAAATATAGAAAGATTTCAAACAGCGTTCAGTACTCTACTGCAATGTAGAGTAGCTTACTCCAAAAGGGGGAAATCGGCTTAGTTGTGGAGTAAAGCCGTTTGAAACTACAGTAGCACATTAGAAAAGAAGGCATTCATTGCAAGGCTCCAAGTCACAGTGGAGTTTGCCACTAAACCATACAAATCATCAATTTGAAGTAAAAATAAAAAATAAAATGACCTTCCCAGGCCTCAAACCACTGAAAACTGGGATGAGATCAATCAGTTACACGGATGTTATGATTTTGAAAATTCAGGTGCTCAAAATAAAAATAAAAGACATAACACCCTTTAATGCCTAATGATTTTGTCTCTACTGTATAATTCGCTATCAAAGACAAAGGTATGTAAAAGATAGATGTGTGAATGCAGAAAACATGTCAAAATTAACCTCAGACACAGATACTGTAAGATTCTACCCCTCAGCTGAGCATCTAAACCGCTTCATTTCAAGGTAAACCTGAGATAATATGGATATGACTGCTCTTTTCTAGCAAAAGTTACAGAGGGGATACACCTTATATCTGTTTTTTACACCTGATATAATGTGTACCCCCTCCCCTAACATGCAAAGGGTCTGTCCTGCCATCATGTGTGTTAGGTTTGTTCTTTTGGTCACAATGAACAATAAGGGTGGGGGGAAAAATCGATTTGCATTTGAATCGCGATTCAATCTTTTTTTTTATATATATATATATATATATATATATATATACATATACATAAATGAGTTTACTTAACTGTAAGAAAAACAATAAATGTCAAGGTTTTGACGCATTGGGATTTTTTTCTTCGACACTTAACTGCCTATCACAGTCAAATAGAAACAAGTAACACTGAACAGCAAACTCAAAAATCTAACAAAGCGTGAATCGAAAAAAATCGGGAATCGAAACAATTGTGAATCGATTTTTAATCGAATCGTGACCCCGAGAATCAATTTTTAATCGAATCGTGATTCCACAAATCGATTCGAATCGTGAGGTATCAAAATATTCCCACCCCTAGTAACCACACGGTAAAGGGAATAGTGCCCAGAGGAAAAAAGGCATCCTCAAACCGGTCTCCCAGTCTGTGGTCGCCTGAACTTGCAATAGAAGTCGGACACTGCCACCTAGTGGCGTGAAAGGAAAGTAAAACCGTTCTCAAATCACAACTTCATTTCATCCAACTCGAGTCTTGTGCAAGTCTTTCTCAATCCTCATCCTTGGGATCCCCTGACCTACATGTTTTAGACGTTTCACACACCTAATCCAAACGAATGGTTCGTTATCAGGCTTCTGCTGGCTGTTAAATGACAGATCACTGAAAACCATATGCAGTGTGCACATACAGTTCAACGCAAAGCAACCTGGCATAACAGAACTCTTGTCCTTAGAATTTCAGTGGCCAGTCTGACCCCGTGTTGTTCTGTGCATCTGACAATAAAAGACATGAACTTCTCAGATCTGATAAGATGTACAATAGTAAATCACCTCACAAACCATTCAGACTAGATGATCCAGAGTGTCAAGAGACCAAACATACTGTAACAGACTGATGCAGTCAAAAATGTTAAGACGTCTATTTTTTGACTTCTATATGGAGAGTGAGAGGAGGGATAGAGGACTGTACCTGGCCAAACTCCAGACCAGTGCCAGGTTGTCTTTTCCCCCTGAGATAAAATGGCTACTGTCATCGGTGAACCGCAGACAGGTTAAGTCTTGATAGTGACGACTCAGGATGGCCAGCAAATTCCCAGTGGACACCTGAAACAGGTAAGCAATCAGGAGGCTCTTGTAAATGGTCGTATTGGTTTCATAAGGCACACTGACAAATGTACACACTCTGAAATGTTCTTATGGTCTGCCAGTCTTGGTTATATGCAATAGATTAAGGCATCACTTTAAAGATAGACTATAGATGGACGCAGTGAAATACTACGTGCTTCTTACCTCCCACAAGTAAATAGCTTCAGCAATCCCAGCAACGAGGTACAATCCATTGGGAGACGCTGTCAGGCAGGTTACAATCCCAGGACACACAATTTTCTGTTGTAACTGATCCTGAGAAAAATTGAAAGACAAATGTATTTAAAAACAAATCATGATGAAGCGGGATAGTTTCTATAGAACTGATTCTGTAGTGAACAAAAAGGTTGAGTTAATTATTGAATAAAGCATAGCTAACGTTAACTAGCAATCTAGATAACCGGTAGATAACCCATGCAGTTTAGCTACCTTGCCAATTATCTTAGCTAGTGTTTAGATAGGTAAGGGCTTGTCACTTTGCAGCATAACTGAGCATCAACCGCTAGGCTACATATGGACCACACGCTGACTAACACGTAATGAGCTAACACGCTACCTTTCTTTGGATTTCCCACACGTTGATGAAGTTTTTCCCGAGTTGGGCTCCAAGAATATATTCTCCGTTCAGGACAGTAAGGGACCTTGAAGAGCTATTACCACCACGATATGTCAGTAGATTTGTACCAGAATGGAGCTCAAATACTGCACAATTCCAAAGTTGCCCGGCCGAGTCGGCAGTTACAATTATTTCCATAGGCGCTGACATCTTGCTTTCGGAAGCGCAGATTGTGCTGCACGCTGGCAATGAAACCCCGTTCTTTACGTCATTTCCCTACGAGGGATTGTGGATAATGTAGTCCAGAAAGACATGGTAAACGCTTTTATGTACCAACTGCATAACGTTCAGATTTTCAAATCCTCAAAAAAAATATGTAGTGTTGCATTTAACAATCAATACAATGTATTTTGGGAAAATGTTACTTTATTTGCAACGTGTGTAAGTCAGTTTACAAACGCAAGTCAAAGATGTATTAAGACAACTGAAGAACAAAAAATATATCAACCCTTATCATATCATCGTTTCCTGTCAAAATACATTTAAAATAGAACAAAATAAGTTTGCTGCCCAAAAAATGCAGCCAATACAGGTCACAAGTTATTGTTATGGCTTTACGTCATCTTTGTTGTGCCATTTCTTCATCTGCTTGGCAATCATGAAGTCAAACTCCTTCCGTTCTCTGAAGAGATAAGAAAAATTGTTCCCTGTAAATTTTAACCAAATTTAACAACGGCACAGAGAATGTTTGAGATACTGAAGGTCTCTAAATGCCACTTACCTTTCACTGACAAAAGGCCACTGCATATACTTATCTTCTGCCTTTTTGACAGATATACCTTCAACCACAGAGATTCCATGGATGACTGCCTGAAAATAAGATTTTCATAGAAAAACATTTCTCATGTAAAAATATAATGAACCCTAGCGACTAACACACAATTAAACTGCCATCTCCCTCACGACAATAACACTTAACAGCATCCAGTCACCTCTGGTAAGAGAACATCCAAAATGAAGTGGATCTTCTCCAATTCTGATAAACTAGGAGATGTTTTCTCCAGAACATCCTTCAGATAGTAGAAGACCTGGTCCAGTTGCTCATCATCCTCAATGTAGGTTTTAACAACTTTACGACTGCGTCGTTTGTAGGCCTGAAGCCACTTAGATAACACACTGCCACTGATGACGGCCTGTTGAAAAGATGGGGATAAAACTATTTTTTTTAAGAATCATGAACGGCATTAGTTATCTACATCTTTGTCTTTTTGTAGACTGGTTTCTCAACTCTTGAAACACTGATTTTGATACCTCACTCACCTGTAGGTGCCCCTCCAAACCCCGCTCTCTGACAATGAAGTGCACCATTTTCTCATTATTGCGGTTGTGAGCCGCCTTACAACTGTTTAGTTCCTGGTCAGGGGGGTGTACTGCCTGGTCAGGGGGGTGTACTGCCTGGTCAGGGGGGTGTACTGCCTGGTCAGGGGGGTGTAGTTCCTGGTCAGGGCAGTGTAGTTTCTGGTAAGGGGAGTGTACTTCCTGGTCAGGGGAGTGTACTTCCTGGTCAGGGGAGTGTACTTCCTGGTCAGGGGAATGTACGTCCTGGGTACAGGGGCTGCTAATGTTCTGATGGTCAACTGGTGACTTGTGGTCCTTCAAAATGTTCTTGATGGGTGAGCCCAGATAAAGCCTCCTCAATGGAATGCCTCTTGGACAGAGTAGAATGAAAATTACTTTCATACAAGAACTTCACTCTAAGATGAAGTGGTATGAATAAATTAAATATGTCATGGAAGAACAGGCCTTTTGAACTTACTGATGTCATCTGTAATATAATCTACCAGGGAACCAGAAAACGAACCACAACCTATGAAGGATAACCCAGACGTGCATGTCACCCAATGAGCAATACAATTTAGTAGATTAGTGCAGATGAAAACAAGGTGTCACCCAAAATAGGTCTTACTTACGCATGGCAGTTTAAAGCGTTTCAGAATCTCTTTTTGCGACAATATGAAATGCTAAGATACTTTAAAGTATTTTAATGTCATTTGAACCAGAAATGACTACAACTGCCACATTGCAAAGACTGACCAAGGAGGACTACCTAGTGAGGGCTGAGGCTGTTTTCTTACCAATGCGTATCTTATAGTCCCGAATAAGTTCAAGACAGTTGTCGATGGCAGCACCATACCTGTCCCTGGCTTTGTCCTGTAAGACAGGCAACCACAACATTAGCCGTCTTCCAATTTCATATACCTTTGAATCACCCAAGGTAAACACAATGTGTGTTTTGTGCCTGTTCTAATTTAGTGAATCTTAAGCTATTGGTGATTTGTAGTTCTGCTTAAGGAATTGTCAAAAGCCATGCATATTTGTGAGAGGTAAAATAACGTCATGTTTTAGGTAAGTCTCTTACCACCAACTCAGCAGTTTCCTCACCATCAAAAGGTTTTAGGTTTCTTAAGGCGACCTTGATTCTAAAAAGACACAGGGAATTAGACATCATACATTTTCTAAGCATCAACAACTCACTATACTCAGGTCACTATAGTTACCTTAACTGTAAATGTTCTTTCATAGAACTGTCATTGTTAAACTAGGATATTTATTGACCTCATTTAATATTCATGAACTTTTTTTGTTGTTGATTTTTGATCATGTGTTTATGCCATAAACATGGTTATGGTCATTCAAAAAAAATATATAATAATTTTTTCATATTACCCTGTTGGCCATACAGCTATGCAGCAACACAAAAAGAAATGCGCAAATGTCAACCTTTACCCATTTAGAGTCCTCCTCTTTTGGAAAACGAATTCATCAATGAACAAAACACCTGCTTTCTTTTCCTTGCGGTAAAGACAGTTGACCTACCAATGGAAAAAAATGCAGAAAGACAATCACACTCACTGTTGCTCTATAATCGTTTCGGAATGGTTGCTTCAAATAAGTTCAACCAAAAGTTACATGGAAGGGAAAATACCATGGCTGGCCAGTAGGGGAATCCTCTCACTTTACACCACACACACACACCCTTCGTGAGAGCTCCTAAGAGAAGCAAATCAATGAGTCAGACACACAGACACACACTCTCTTACAACTTAACAAATTATAAAAGTACCTTGTATAACCTTAATTGATATACTCACGTTCCTCCATTTGCATGCAGAACCTGGGGAGATCTTCCTCGTCGTGGTCTTGGCTGTCGGCTGGGACCGTCTGCCCTTGCAGCTCTTTCAGAGGGAGGGACTGAGGTGGGGTGACCGTCAGCTCACTGGAAGGGTCGAACAATGACGTGACCACCCCTGTGCAATGACACCAAATAACAGCACAGGCGAGACATGCTAAACAGAAGCATATGACATTGATGAGCTATTCATGTTCTTACAGGATTCTTTATGGACTTGGTCCTCATGGTACTAAAACCTCTATCGAACAATTTACCCATCGCTTACCTTTATTTCCCTTGCTGCATGGTATGGCTTCAGGCTTTGATTCCTATGGAGGAAACGCAAAAGAGGTGCAATTAAAAACAGTCAAATGAAAGACAAATAAGGATGTGCGATTTTAGCTCCAAAAAACATTTAATCCATCAACAGCACCTCGTTGTTGGGCTTTAAATGTACTACCTGAGGATCAGCCAGGCTAATTGTCAGGCCTTGCCTAGAGCAAGCCCTTGAAATGGGGCTGCAATGGCCTACGAAGCTCTCAGGTGATGAGTTGCTTTGTCTGGTTTGCTGTGGAGCACTGTGGTGGATGAGACTGGTTTCTTCCTTCGAACACTGCAACAAGCTGGTACTTGGAGTTTGTGAGGTCGGCCTTCTTAAAGCAGATCGACACTTCCTAACAACCTTGTGGCTTGAAGGTTTCTGGTTTGGGCTTGTATCCCCTGTGGCTGGTTGGGGTGGGCCTTGCTTGTCATGCTCGTCTGCATTTGCATCCGTTGTCTTCACATTCGTCCGGGCGATACCTCTCGCTCCATCAAGCGTCACCCGTCGGTCACGTCGAACTTCTGCTGTGCTTGGGTATTCTGGCAGGGAAGACGCCGGGATCTCTCGACACATTTCAAATCCCAACCGCAACGCCTTGCGGTGTTTCAACTCTCTCATTGTGTCCTTTGGTCTGGAAGTCGATTTAACTGTGAAACAAAGGTGTGTTTTTTTTTTTGTGGTGTCCTTCACAAACCATTATTGTGGCGAAGAATTATTCACATGACCATGTAGAGAGGTCGTCAAAGACGATACCTTTTGTGTTATTATGGTTTAGTGTTGTGTTCACATGAGAATACTGTTTCATAAGTGTCTGCTCTTATCTGGTTCTGCAATGTTGAGAGTGGATCTGGATTGTATCCAACAGCATCCATTATTGCAGTCAGTAGCTATGTGGCACTTGATGAATTAGGTCATTTATTTTTCTTATTTTTTCTTTCTCCGTATCAGAGAGTCTGCCATAGTCCCAGTACCACCAACTATGGCAGTTGGCATACTTAGCTGGCTATGCAATTACAGATTCCACCCAAGTCCAAGTTACATGCAACTTAACTGCTTCTACAAGTGTATGATGGCATAGCTTGCCTAAAATATCATTCAGTATTTGTAAAAACTCTGTTTAAGAGAAACAAAACTGGTCACAATGACCAGCCTGAAACAAGGAAACAAACTCTACAGATGGTGTGTTGATGATACAAGGAGGAAGACTTGGATAGTGTCCATATCTAAATAGGAAATCAACCACATTACGTACACACAGATCCACTTCAAACGTCTGTCTGCCTGTGTGACAAGATAAGTCTATGATGAGGAAAACACTAGCCTTGAACTAGATTTGTTCACTTAATTACTTGAATGAAAGACTCCAACACAACATACAAAGCCCAAATATAAATGTAGGCATACTGTATGCGTGTTACAAGTAGTGTACAGTATGGAACAAATGTACAAACATAGTATCTCAGTTTGTAATCACAACCCGTTTTAAACCCCAAAAGTTAAAAAATATATCACTGCTGCAGCTTTAACCTGTCTTCGTGCCAGTTAAATGGGTGGAATGTGTAGGAAATGTGTCGTGCTTGACAGCGCAGAATTAGTGCAATCAAAACTCACTCAAACGGGCAGAAATGCGCTCTATACGTTCCAGAGTCATCGGTTGCGTTTTCTTCTCGTGCACCCACACTCTGCAATTAAATGACATGCCTTAAGTTTGCGAAAATGTTAATTCTATATATACAATAGTTTGATTGATACAATGTGTTAGGTTGTAGATTAATCACATACCTGGGACCTTCACCGAGAAGTTCAACTTCAACATCATTCCTATGCTTTGATTTTAGTTTATCTCTCCTCAAAACCTGAACATACATGTAGATAAGTAGGCTAGTTAAAATAAGTGAACTGATAACTTGAAAACCACAGCGTAGGTAGTGCTTGCATATTACCTTGGCCGGCCATTGTTTGCCTTTCCAATTGAATAGTATATATGTTGATGACTCCATCGAATGGCATGAATTAACTTGTCAACAGTAAGGCTCTTTAACCTGCCAGAGGATGAGATGTTAACATTTCAGCCTTGTCGGACTCTAGAATTCACTTAGCCTACAAGCCAGCTCGCTACCCCAGCTTCTGACCTAAGAATGTATCTTATGTAGCTACGCCAGCAGCAGTATCTGTTCAACAGACAAAAACATACAGCAAAATGCGGACTGTATCCACTTCATATTCAAGGTATCTAACATAAACAAATACCTAGAATCCCAAATTCATTCTCTACCCACCATTACTATCAAGCTACTCTGTCACGTTACATTTCACCAAATAAATAACGTTTCGACATTAAAGAAACAATTAATTTAAAGACACAAACATGATAGCCTACTGTATTATCTTCTTACAGTATTAAGTGTTTGTATTAAGTATTTGTCTTTCTTACAGTTTTAGTCCTGAGCTACTGGTAGTGTGGTGTTTTGACAACAACAAACCAAAAACCTCGTAGCCTACAGTATCTAACGTTAGGTCTTGGCTTCAGTTGCCTGAAGCGACTCCGTAAAAATAAATGTTTTATTTAATTCCACAAGGCCAGCGTGATGTTGGTATTTATTTACAAGTAAGTCATAACAGTCTTAACTTTGATATGATGCGAACCTACCTGTGGTTTACTATTTTGGTCACCCGCCAAATGCTTGTTTGCGCGTGCGCATTACACATCAACGAGATCTCGGCAAGTACAATGTGAAACCGTAGGCAAAGGTAACGCGAGGACAGGGGAAATTGTGTCTTCGCTGCAAACTCTGCTCTAATTTCATGCAGATTTTCGGACCCTTTGCAGTTTCCATACTCCACCCTTTTCACTGTTCTTTACCCATATAATTTATATAGTAAGAGATATAATATGAGAACAGTTGGAAATTTTGAATGCAGCCAGCCTGGTCACGTGGTCTTTCTTGGTGGTCAGAGTAAACCTTATCTAATTTATGTAAAATGTTATGTACTTTAGTCCATAGCCAGTTGGACAAAATGAAAGTCTGAGGCCTCATAGACAGACAAAGAGTTGGACACACTTTATTCTACTGTTTGAAACTAACTTTGCATTGTGACACTATGGTAATGTTTTAGATTTGCTGTAACTGATGGTCAAAGTGGGCAGGCATAATTATTCATAAGTTCATTCCAAACACATACAAATAAATACAGGAATATTGCTAGCTAGAGAGTGTTTGAAGTGTTTCACATAAAAAATAAAAACGAAAATATAGAAAGCACAAAAAAACCTTTGTTGTTCAGGGACATCATTTGTCAAATGATAGGCATATCAAGCAAAAAGGTGATGGCTAACTAGCACAACTCAAAAGATAAGTCCGTGAACAGCCCATTTTGGCATCCTTAGCTTGATGTTTGTAAAGAGGAAAGTATAGCATCACATATCTACAGATCCAATCATCTGTTTACCAACAGTATTTTTTACAGCAGTGATATTGTCCATGAAATTGTGTTCTTCAAGTCAACACCTGGACTACTTCATGGTATCCTGAAGGACAGTGTTCCACTTTTACATGACTTGAATAGCGTTCCTGAAAACATCGAAAATACAGTTATTAAATAAAAGTCGGTCATTATGTGTTTCTGTTACAAAGTATGGTACAGTCTCACAAATATTTACAGATTTAGAAATGATTTGTGTCTAAAGACTGAGCTAGAGGAGAGCTGAACATCCAAGATTGGCTCTGTGTGCTAACCAACATACTCACATGTTATCAAATGCAGACAAGTGCAAAGAACCACCGCTAGGGCAAGAATGCTTGTCCTTGGTGTGACACAACCATCATCTGCATACTCCGAGTGTTCTCCATTGGCCTCCTTTCTACACTTCAGCCTGTGGACCGCAACCGCGACAAAGAAAGGATACAGGATCAACACTCCTGTCGTATAAACTAGTCAGGTTTGTTTATCTGATCCACACCAGTCACCCATCTTGTCTTGTAATCTATAATGATACTCACAGCTGCTTCTGTATATACAGTTTGCTGGATTCACAGGCCTTGGTCTGGCTCTCTGCAGCCAGCTTCTGGCTCTCCGCAGCGGAGTTCAGCGCCTGGCAGGACGTCACCTGGTGGGACGCCTGGGTCAGGTTCTCCTGCAGGTTCTCAATGTTGTCTGAAATTGCATCAAGACCAGATTAATATACATTGTGATAGGCTTTTGTGAACTTTAATTGTTCAATTATTTAATTGTTGTTTTTGAAGTCATGCTCATTTGTGGTTTTTATGCACCCTTACAGCACTATCTTTACAACTATCTTTAAGATGCTTTTTATCTGTGAAATTACTTAAAGAAGTTAGATGAACCACTGTCTGTGAAAAACAGTTTACAGTGTCAGTGTTTTGGGGGGGGGGGGGTGGTCTGTTATTTATGTTCTGATGTCTCAAGTTCAAAAGACAGTTCAGGCAATCCATGAAAAGATAGTCTTTGATCTAAAATAGGGTAACATAGAATTTTGGGATTATGCTATTCACTTATAAGGCAATATCTGGCCCTGTGACTACTTATCAGAGTATGTTGTGAGCAGGACTCAATGACGTCACTACAAACTATTTTGGGAACTGGCTGGCAGCAGAGGGGTTTCACTCACATATTAGCCTGTTTTTTCCATAAGAAATATGCTGGCTATCCTGTTGTCGTAGGACTCTCCCAGCACAGGCAACTACAATTTTCCAAATCAAGTATGTTTGTACAAGCACATTTGTGCTTGATTTTTATCAAATACAGCCACCTTCAACACAATGTAATTTCCGTTTATATGTTTTTTGTTTGGGAATTCATGACTTCCTTTGCTTGTTCCAAGTCAGGAAATCTCTTAGAAATGTCCCTCTGCTAGACTGCTCATGTTGTCACTCTTGCACATACTATATTGCATTAATTATGACATATTATAAGATTCTAATTGTAATTCAGATAAAACTGCAGGACAAACCAACACTACACTCCACTACCTGATTCCTCTAACCCCCACTTTTTCATCAAGCTTAAAATGGTAAACTAAAGTAACTTTTCACTGACCAACCAAGATTGAACATTTTACATAATTCCTAATTAGTCTTCTTTTCCAAAAAATTATTTTCATTTTAATTGACTTTTCTGAGTTGCAATACCTAACCAATCATGTTTGTTTATTTACTCTGACTCAGCGGTCTCCATGGTTACAGGGGAAAATGTAGCTAAGAATATCATGGCAGAGAGAGTGCTCCTTTCATGGTAGCCAGTACCAGAGGCAAAAATCCCATACCCAGCCACTGTGACAACAATTTTCCTACCTTTGTGTAGCGTGATTACAGCAGTGAGGTTCGCCTCCATTTCTTTATGCTTCTCAATTTCGTTCTCCAAGACTGTGATGTTCAAGTTCAAGTTTACCTGAAAGAGACAATGTCGTCATTGAGCGATTTCTCAACACAATCAAAGTGGCTGATGGGACACTGGCAATATCATGCTTATGTCTGCTATCACATATTTGTAATTGTGACTGAAAGCAGATGTGTCTGCTCGAGACATGGCTGTAGGAACTGCGTCAGAAAACATTCCTTTGACCCAGGGATGTATTTTTTTTAACTATACAGAAGTTCACGTATTTGAATATAACAAGATATAGTACCACATAAGAAGATAGATTTTACTGACGGAATTGGTGTGGACATGTAAGACAATAACCTTTGTATCTAGAACAGAGTGCATGTGCTGCAATGGGCCTTATCGTCTGTCTCCAGGAAGGCTCAAGCTTGACCTCCCACCCACTCCATGAGAGGAACGATCGCTTTGAATTTGATTGCAATTTCCAAGGTATTTGCATAACTGACTGCACTAAATTCATTCTATCCATTGTGCCTGTGCGTGTTATGTAAAGGTGAGATGTGGCTTTTACATCACTGGCATTTACTCTTTATTCCGCCATCAATCAAAACAAAAACAAATCAGTTGATAAATCTGCTTGTGTATTGGTCATGGCTTGTTTAGTTGATAAACACCCGTCTTGGGTTTTTCTTCCTTTGAAAAATATTAAACTATGAGGTGAATAGTAGTCTTTGGGATGTAGATCTCTGTGAGAAGGAGGGAGGCAAGTACAAGCAGGGAGAGGGGGATGACTGTGGCCACAGGAAGGAGAGAGTGAGTCAGTTCAGACCTCAAGACTCCGGGAGCAAAGGAGGGAAGAAGGGGGGGGTGGCAGAAAATCAAGGCGAACACTCACGTTCTCCAAACGACAATCATCCAGGGACGTGTTGGTATTTCCCAGACGCTCCAGGAGGCGGTCTATCTCCTCGCGCTGCCTGGTCAGATTCTCTCTGCTCGCTTCCACCATCTCCTCCAGTGCTACCTTGTTCTTTTCAAACACCACCTTTGCCCCCTCCAGCTCCACAGTCACCTTCTGCAGTCTGGCCTGGCACTCCTTGATGTTCTTCATGTCCGGTGTTGTGGCCCACACCACGATGATGATGAGGGAGATGACAGACCAGAGGGCCAGAAAGGCAATGACGATATTTCGGGTAGTCTGAGAAGACTTGGAGTTACCCATGGCGACGGTAGTGGTAGGTAGGTACACCGTGGAATTGATGGAGGTGATGATGATGACAGTGATTGTAAATAATAATAAAAATAAATCCTTGGTTTAATGCCAGTTGATTCAGTCTCTTTCTTTCGGAGTTTCTTAATCCTTTTAGTAGAGTGTGCCTGTCTTTGGGAAGCCAAGGTTTACAGAGTGAGTGCTCTGTTAGTTGCTGTTAGAAATGAACTTCCCCCAACGGTCTCCACTGGTTTGGGGCAGGAAAGGGGTGTGGCCCTGCCAGTGGTTGAGTGAGGACAGCAAACCTGTTTCTCTCTCCACAAAAACTCCTTCGCTCCCTCCCTACCACACCCTTACTATCCTCTCCTTCGTGCCCTGGGGCAGGGGGGGGGGGGGGGGCCTAGAGGAAATTACGAAGAACTTTATGAAGATAGAAGTTGTTCTCACACATAAACACACACACACCTTTTCTTGGAAAATGAAAGTTAAAGCAGCAGAATTCTTACTTAGGATGTTGTGTCAAGGGGTTGGAGTTTCCCTAAAAGACTGCTTGTAGTTTCTGTTTCCATTTCTGGGTCTCAGAGAGCATCCTGGCAGGCCTCCCAGCTCAACATACTGCAGAGCTGGGAAAGCCAGCTCGAAAGCCAGCTCTTGCAGGGGGAGGACGAGTTCACGCAGCTTGTCTGATTCTGCAGCCATCTCTTAGTTTAAACACTTGCACAAGTGCTGTAGCAACGTCTCAGTGTTTCCTGACCTGATGCCAAGGCCCGAGAGAAGGCATGGCGCACACAACGATAACTTGAACAGTAGCGCTGTTCAAGTTAGTACCACACAGCAGCGGAAAGCTTTCGTTTCCGATTCATTTTGATAACGTCATCAGCTCTACAGTCCGACAGGGATCTATTCAAAGTATGTTTTCATAGATGTGAAAAACATTATTCTGAAAACATCAAGTGCTTAAATATCTCCAGGTTTCTCAGAGTCTGTGATTTAAAGAGGAATGTAAAACCCCAGTTTGCACTGATGGATTGAGGAGCTGTTTTCTTTTCCCCCAGTGTCACAACCGAACACTTTGCATTCTCTGGCAAATCATCAAAACATGGGGGGATTTCAGTGTCTGAGTTGCGATTTTGAGGCTTAAAACTTATCATCAGCAAACTATATGTCATTGAAGTGGACATATTAGCTCAATGAAAATGAAACCAGTTGAAATCATTGACACGTTTTGACAACGAGGATAATAATCTCGTGAAATTAAGTGACGCTTCTGAAAACACAAAGTCACAACAACAGATTTGACCTTGGATAGAGACACCGTGAACTGCAGGATAGTGATAATGTGTGTCCTCTTATCTTTTTGGTCCAAACGTTTGCATATGCTGCCCAGAACTATCACACGATGCTGAACCTGCTACTTAACCCTTGTGCTCAGGTCACAATGACCCAAAGGTTTGCAACGACCCCACGGTCGTGTTGCGACAACTTTACCCAATACAAAAATAAACAAATAAAAAGCTCTTTTTTTTAAAGAAAAATCTTAAAAGAAAATGCATCACTTTATTTTTGTCTTAGGTAAAGTTGTCGCAACACGACGGTGGGGTCACAATGACCCTAAGGTAACACTACTCCAAGGTGACGAAAGGAAATTAGTTGGAAAGAAACTTAGGGAAAGGGAGGGGCTTGCAGTTGCCTACAGCTACAGTACAACTGAAACGGAAAAAGTGAGGAAAAAAGTCTAGATAGATTTAGTCTAGCTCCATCTAGCAGCAGGTATTGTAATGACTTGCTTTCTCTCTGTTTTCCATAAACAACCACTAATGTGACATTATAGGAAACAGAGATTGAATAGAAAACAACTATCACTGAAGGGCGCCTTCTTTGCTTTTCACCCAAGGAGACCTGGCCTAATTGCCACATAATTTGAAAGGGATTCTTGTCAATAACACAGACACCTACTGTTCTATGCTTGAGTACTCTTTTTGGACATAAAGGAGATATTCAAAGTACACGTTGAGTGTGTTTGTCTAATCTCTCTGAAGTCATTTTGGGTAGTGAATAGTCTCCAGTGAAGGGACTTCTCTCAGATAAATCTCTCTTCTTTTTTTTACAATGACACAGGACATTTCCTTTTCATAAACTATAACAATAGGGAGGGGTTAAAAAAAAAAAAAAAAAGGGGTAAATATTTCCTGGTCCCACCTCAGACAAAGATGGGCTATGGAGTATGAATACAATAACAAAACGCTTGGAGCCTCAGTTAGTCTGACACCTGCCAACTTCTCGTTCAGAAACAAAAACACACACACACACACAGGAACAGAAACAGAAAACACACAGAAGACATGAAAGGAATACAGTTTTTGTCAATTGTACTGTTTGGTAAGTGTTTTCCTCCATAAAATGTTTCATTGTATGAAAGCATATATTGTATTAGTGCTGTACTGTGTTTATAACTTATTTCCAGTCAGTACGAATAAAATGATGTATTATTAATTTCCAAATAAACAAATAAAATGAATGAATGGAAGCCTAATTCCCAAAGTATCTTCTGTTATTTCATTTGAATGATAGCTAAAAGTGCTGTTTGTTGGACGAATATTTAATGTCATTGCACCGACAATTCAGTAGATGTTGTCTGTTGCAGGCCTATGGAGAGGAGAGTCCAGCAGCAAGCTATCAGTGAGAATGGGGGAAAATGCCACTCTTGACTGCCCCTTGCCCATCTCCTTCAACAAGAGCACCTTCAGCTGGTACAAGCAGAGACACGCAGAGAGACCTGAGCTCATCCTGAGCTACCCTGTGACCAACATCTCCCTTGTCATCTACGGCCAAGGCTTCCAACCGGACAAGTTCACCGCCCGGCCTGGCAAGAGCGGACCGCATCTCCATCAGCTGTTGATCCAAGGATCCACAGAGAGTGACACAGCTGTGTATTACTGTGGACTGGGTTACCATAGAGATGGGAATGTTAAAAGGAGACCGTGAGGATGAGGGCCTTGGCTTCCCGATTTTGTCACTCATAAATATGTTTGATAATAAATGTTGACTGAAATGTTCGAACATTTTCGATTGTTTTTCTTCTGCTGTAGTTTTGAAGTCTGATTCAGTCAGGCTTCCGTCATAGAATGCACCTCCATACAGTGGTACAGTTGATAGTTCAAATGTTTAACTCGGCATAAAGGCTTGAACACAATTCTCACAATGAGTAGTTAACTAATTGGAAACCAGCAGAGGTAATTTAACTGAGTTACAACTCAAAAGACAGATGATGATTGTTGTTCTGGCCAGAATCATACTGGATGGCTTCCTAATAAGCGTACATCTGTTTAAGACAGAAAAACAGGAAAGAACAGTTGGTACGTTTTTTTCTATCCTCCTCCTAACCGAATAACTGATCTACTTGTTTTGAGCCTGAGAGACAGGAGGCTCCTTTGGGACAACAAAGCTGTTCCACCCCAATGGTTCTGCATGTTTTCTTTTAATTGAGAAAGTCCGCTGTAAAAGTTAAGAGGATCATAGATAGCATTCAAATGTGGTAAGTAAACTAAAGGCCAATGCTGATTTGCTACATGAGTGCGTGTGCATCTTTGTCTATGTGTCTGCGTGTGTGTGTGCCAGTGTGCACGTGTCTGTATGTGTGTGAGTGTGTGTGGGGGGGTGTTTGAGAGAGGTTGTGTTTGGAATCGCTCTAGTTTAAGAAGAAGGGGCATAGGATTGGATAACTATCCTCCTTGCTGGATTCAGAACAAGAGGCACCTTTTCTTCTCCCATGTAGTGACTTGAGCCACTCTGCGAAAATGACAACAGGAAGGTTGGCTTTCACTTTATTACTACTGAGGTAAGCTTGTCCAATAAATAACTCACATCATAGCATCATTTCATATTATATGAATAGTTCAGATATTCTTATTCTAATGATAAAATTGTTTTCTCAGGTGCGTATACAGCAGTGAGCAGACACAGAAGGAGGCATTTTTCAGTACAGGGATCGAGCTTTTTGTGAAAGGTAACCTTTACTAAGGAAAGAATCATTGTGAAAACGTTTGGACTTCCAAAGGTAACACCTCAAATATTTCCCCCCAAAATTAGTTTTAATTTTGCTCTGTCTGTTATTCTCAGGTTTACAAAGCACTGATCCCTCTGTAGTCATCCTGTCTTCGGTGGACGGTAACCGTGAAACCACCCCAATTCTGGTGTGTGTTCTCAGTGGCCTAGAGCCAATGCAGGCAGACATGACCTGGTGGGTCAACGACACAGTGGTGGACCCAAAGCAAAACACTATTCTGACAGCCAGGGAACAAGATGGCACCCACACTGTCACTGGTATCTGGAATGTTTCTGCAGAGGAGTGGAACCCCAGCAGTAGCTATTCATGTGGAATCAGGAAAGCAGGACATGCGTTTAGGAATGGGACCCAATCCTCTCGGTGTTTTGGTTTTAGTTAAGTACAATATCTGGAAGTATAATGTTGTACTTTTACATTACATTCATGTATGTGGTCATACTTTTCCCTCCCAGAAGGCCTATTTTAGGTCAGTTGGTAGGTAGGTAACTGGCTACAAAATAGCATTTTTAATTATCAGTGGCCTGTTCATTCTCATGCCTAGTTTCAATGAACTGTCATTCAGGTCACATTACATTCAAAAGCCGGTGTTTGACTTCAAAATCCACATTTTATTCCTTTTAATATCTGTTAACAGTATCTACCATTGTAAACATGTGCTGTTTTTAATATTTATGCAGAATACAGAACAATCAAATCTGATTCATTGGAATTATTGTGATATGATAGAACATCCAAAAATAATAGAACTTTACACTCGCCTATAGATTCCCCACTCTTTATATAGCTATGATTATTGGTTTCAATATTCTGTCTAAAATATGTTCCAAAATAAAGTACCTTTTTCATCAAGAAAACAGGAAATACTGAAACTACATAACAAACACAATATATTTAACTACAACTGGGTTTTTTTCACACTAAATAAATATTTTGTGCATTCAATAATAATACTAATAAGCAAAAATCCACTTTACACATATCCTTCAAATCATTTCTACCTGTGTTATCATGTCAGCAATATACAAGACCTACTATTTGGCAATGTTGGAGTTAGTAAGATAATGCATTCCAGAAAAGCAAATGTGTGCCCATTAAACAGAAACTTACTCAAGGAAATATGAAACCGTTTCATTTTGATTTCCAACTGTTTGAAACTGGAAAAGCCCTTTGCTTATTATAATGACGTTTTCTCCTCAGAAGTGTTTGCCTGGCACTGGCAA
The DNA here is from genome assembly GCF_038355195.1 of Osmerus mordax. Taxonomy (NCBI): domain Eukaryota; kingdom Metazoa; phylum Chordata; class Actinopteri; order Osmeriformes; family Osmeridae; genus Osmerus; species Osmerus mordax. The sequence continues at coordinate 4,926,267 of NC_090075.1, forward strand.
TATCATTTGAGGGGCGGTTTGGGGAAACGCTCTGTTTTGCTTCGTATATATTCAGTAGTGGTGTCTCTTTACAGAATCTGCTATCACAGGTTGGAAGCGCCTGTACAAAGAGAGGTAGAGAGTGTGGTGGAGGGTGAGAAGGGTTGGATTAAAGGATTTGAAATAGCTGTTGACTTGTTGATTTTGATATTTACAACAATGACTGTTATTTTATCGCCGTTGTCTGTTTTGATTCAAACCATATATAGAGCAAACATTAGGTCAGCATTTACAATAATTGCAAAGTAAACATTTTACAATACATCTTGACTATATTCGTCAGCTCACAAATACAATATATTTACTACCTGAAAGCAATGAGGTGCAAGAAGAGGATTATATATTTGTATTCATGAGTTTGCATATGAAGTCAGTAGATTCCAACATTTATTAGTAGAAAGGTGCAGAGCATACAAAGTATGAAAACAGTCTTTTCAAGTTGTCCCTAACGAAAACCTTTCTCCTGGTCAACCTCGCCTTGAAAACAAACGGAAAAGTAGATAAGTTAAAGCAGGTCAGGTAGGCAGCAAAGTGGAGACCGAAGTTAAAAGCTAATTTACTGATCTATTTTACATCTCCAACTCATCATCTCACACAATGGACAAGTTATATGGAGGGATGTCAAATCAGTCGTTTTTTCCAGATTATGCAGCCCGGAGGAAGGTGAGGTGTGTGACAAGTCAATCAGTCGCCCAGCCTTCTTCTTCAACACGGTCATCATTTCTCTAGTCATATCACGCAAGTCTCTGCAAGACTCTACAGCACAACAGCATTAGCTGCTGAATCCACCAGTAGGAGTTCTTGAATGCTTGTAACTTGTGTCTTTGGAACCTGTCACTCACTGACACTGGGCGGTCTTACTGCCAGACTCCACCCCCACGACATACCCATTGCTGATGCTCTTAGGACTCGGGGGCGTGGCCAACACCTGAGCCGTCTCACTTTTCGCCACGGTGTCCACAGACGAACAGCTCCTCTGGGGTATCCTGGGTCGTACCAACGCCGTTTTGGGGATAACCGAATTTTGCCGAAGCCCGTCTGGCTTGAGGGGGGGCCTGGTGGGTGGTGGGCACCCGGGGGCTCCCCCCTTGGGCAGAGGGGAGGTGGGCGGGGCCGGTTTGGGGCTGCGTGGCAGGAGGGAGCATGGTACGGACTGGTTCTGGGAGCCCAGGACCTCCCCGTCCTCCTGGGTCCCCTCGGTGGTGTCCTTGGCCTGGCTGGCCTCTCCCTGGGAGTCCGGGGGGGCGTCCTGCTGCATGCTGCTCTGCCTGGAGGTCTTGTCGGAGCCCGGGATGTCGCAGCTGTCGGTACGCCGCCGGGAGCTTTCGTGCATGCGGCTGGTGGCCACCACGGCTTTCATGGCAGCCTGGGGGAGATACACACACACACGCACGTACGAACACACACATACACACACGGCACGGACACGCGCGCATGCACGTACATACACACGTACATACAGGCCACGTACGCAGGCACATACACACACAGCACGCACACACAAACATACACACAACGCACACACACTCGGGTTATTTTCACAGCTGTGTACTGGCCTAATGCCATTTTTATGTGATCATAAGAGATGAGTGGCAAGCACATGTTCAGAGAAAAGATAAAGGAGCAGCCAATTTATTGAGGCAAATACATAATTAAAGTATGAGGAATAATTTGAAGTACACTGAATCATGCACATACATATGCATGTCTAGAAGGAAAAGCACAACACACAATCATATTAACTATTATTGCCTGTCGGTGCCTATACTTGTCAAGTTTCCATTTCATATCGTGTGATGCAACCCTATTAGATTAACATCTACTACACCCATAACAATATTGTGTATTTCGACATGTAATTAGATCTTGTAATAGTCAAAGTGGAGGCTCTCCCTCGCCCCCCCCCCCCCCCCCCTCACCTTGAGTTTCCGCCGGGCGTTGAACTCCTGAAGCTTCCTCTGTGTCGTGTCCATGTGGGAGAAGCGGGCCGCCTTGCCCAGCACCCACGGGTGCTGCAGGGCCTCCTGAACGCTGAGGCGTTTGTGAGGGTCCTGCACTATCAGCTTACTGACCTGGTGACACACAGGGTGGAAATACAGGTTTGAAAATGTTAAGCCTTGGAGAAAGGGCTCATTGACTAAAGATGTACGTGTTGTAGATGCTTTCACCTGTATTTATTTTTATTAATATGTATATGAGCTCATTGACTAAACATAGTGGCCGATATCTAGAATAGATAAAGGAAATAACTGCTAATCCTAGCCTTCAAAGTATATATAATATAGTTGTATAATCATTATGAAATCAGAATTTTCTTAAAGAAATGTTCTAATATAAACTTGTATAACATTTAATGTTATATAAGCAAAAAATAGCTGTCAGATCAAAGCCTGTATTTGAAGTGAAGACATGGCCGACCTACCAAATCCTTTGCGTTGAGAGAGACGTCATCCCACCAGGGGGAGACAAACTCATAATCACAGTTGAGGATGCGACTGTACATGTACTGGTCTCCCCTTGGGTCAAAGAAAGGCTCAAACCCACAGAGCCTGAGAGAGAGACAGAGAGAGACAGAGAGAGAGAGAGAGAGAGAGAGAGAGAGAGAGAGAGAGAGAGAGAGAGAGAGAGAGAGAGAGAGAGAGAGAGAGAGAGAGAGAGAGAGAGAGAAAGTGACAATAGAAATTGACAGAGAGAGAGTGAGAAAGTGACAGAGATTAGATTTGTCTTCCCAGTTGATTTTTAAAAATACTCACATCTACTTTCTACTAAAAGGTACTGGAAGCTTCTGATAAGAAACCGCAGACTTCAGATCAGGCAATGAGAAACAGAAATCAATGCATCCGGAGAATCAGGAGAAAGGGGAACTCTAAGATGGGATCAGATCATGTTTGATAATGTTTGCGGTGAGAAGAGAAGCTCAGTGTGTTCCCAGCACATCCTGCACCAAGCTCGCCCATGGTGAGGACAGTACGTCCAGATCAGGTTTCCGAGTGTTTTGTCGCACTCACAGTATGTAGAGGATGACTCCCACAGACCACATGTCCACTTCGGGACCGTAGGCATTGCCTCGGAGAATCTCAGGAGCTGAGGGGAGATGGAGAGCAGGCTGTCAGTTCCCACACAGACAGATGAGAGCTCCGCTGACTCACGGAGCGCACCCCACTATCCAAACACGCATGATGTAAGAGTAGCAAACCGACTTGAAAAACATGCAGCTCAAACAACCGACAAAAAGTCAAGAGATAGGTACTGTTGTATAACACTAGGGTAACTGCAGTGCAGCTGCTAAAGCACTGCTGCCTCTACCACACATTTCTCCAATTCAAATCTTTCAGTTGGGAACTCACCACAGTAACCAGGAGTGCCACACACTGTCTTCATGGTGACTTGCTCATCAATTATTTTGGACAAGCCAAAGTCAGCTGGAAAGAAAACCGAGATTTAATTAGGAAACTTGGATAAAATCGCTACCTTCCCACCACTTTTTCCAAGTGGTGGGAAGGTAGACTTGTTACATTGCCACAACGTTAAAATTCCCTCAGGTTATATGCTTTGAACTTTCTGTTCTAATCAATCACAATTCATGTTTTGAATTGAGGTTACATGAATGAGAATGACTACACAATTGAATGACATTACAGAATGACTAATTTGATAAAAGCATTGCTCAAGGAGGTATCTAACAGGATGAGGTTTACCAATCTTGAGGGGTGCATCCAATGACAGGTCAGCATAGAGGAGGTTCTCTGGTTTGAGATCACGGTGCACCACTCCATTCTCATGTAAGTACTGTCACCAAAACACAGAACAATGACACAAACACAGTCAGTGGAAAGCGGGCCGCTGCCATTTATATTTCCAGTCACTTTGACCTAAAGACCCTGATGGTATCACTTACAGAAGATGACACACACAAATGGAGGCCGACTCAGCGCAGCACTTTGAACAACTATTTTCCTGTTAAGAACAACTATCTTCCTGTTAAGAACGATTTATTTCTTGTCTCTCACATGGACCTGGAGCTGCCCTTATTGGAGACTTTTTTGTCAAACTCAACAGCAAAACTAAAAGGTTGTCAACCGCTCCTCTATCCAACAATAATAGTTATGCCTATATTTAAGATATAAGTCAATTTCACCAGGTTAATAAACTCTAACCATTTGACTGTAGGTGTGTGTGTGTGTGTAAGGAACTATTTGGAACAGAATTCCTTAAAAAATCAAGTGTCTAAATGTCCTTAGTGACTCAATACATTTTGAAAACCATCCATCCGTCCATTTTGAAAACACTCCAGAATGTAACTGTCTGTGTAAGAACCCAGAAAGGTGTTGAGTGTGTGCTGCAGACGTGTAAACAGGATGACTGATCCGTGCAGGCATCAACCCCTGCAGAGCAGAGCGGGAACAAGATGGAGCCCGCTGAAGGAGCTAAAGAAGGAAGTGAATTACTGAGGGACCTGAGGGATTTGACTCAATCAGGGCACTGGCAGGATTAATTGAAACTGTAAATGAGCATCCCCATAATCCAAAATAGGACCCAACAGATGGGTTAATTCGAACAGCTCACAAGATCTCCCACTGCTCTGTCGCAAGACGACAAAGAAGTCCTCTCTCTGTCACTCGAGAGAGTTTGCTGTCTAACTTGATTTGGTTTCTGCTTCCTGGTCATTGGGGTCTAGCATGTTGATCATTTCCTGATGTGTTCTGGGTTTGGTGCACATAAATCCAATTATAACATTCTAATGGTCTCTAGACATGCCTAAAGGATTTGTTATTAATCAGACAGAAAATGCAATTGAGCACCGATTTTCCTCCTGACTAGGGCAAAGTCCACGGACCATATTGTGGATTCTATAGCCATATAGCCTACGTTAACATACCAGATTCTGTGTACTGCTCATCGGGGCATTGATTAACAGAATCTGATGTATTTATTCAGGACCGGAGGACTGCCTGGAGGTGCCCAGGAGGAGGCTGATCCACCTCTGCTCCACTGGCCATTTCACAACCCACCACAACCCGAGAGGAGCCATCACAATATTTGCCCGGTTTCCAGGGCGACCCTCTCTAAGTCCAACCTCTGTCCTCCTGCTCACCCACGCACCAGTAGGGGGGCACTCTCGTCATTACCGGGCACTTCCCCTGGCCGCACACGGACAACGGACACAGGGAAACTCATTTCGGCAAATTAGCAAGCGATGCTTCAGCGAGAAAGCTCCGTGGTTAAGCCCCAGGTCTCCCATTAGCCGCCATCCATGCTAAGTGGCCGGCTTGACTGCTATTAGCACTAATGGAAAAATATTCACTGCCCGCATGCCTCCTATTGATGGTCCCCCCAAGCAAACCTTTTGAACCTATCTCTCCTGAGATTCTCTGGCGGTCTGTCTGGCAGTGCTAGGGGCTGTTAATCACAGAATCATCCTCCATTAAGGAGAGGTCTGCCGGTTCACTGTATCTGGTCGGGGAGCCTAAAGTACGCCTGCTATGACTCATTGCTGAGTCGAGCCGTGTTAATTGCGTTTGTGCTCAGAGGGTCTGGGCAGATGTGGCTTTTTAACAAGATGATACACACACAAAAAAAGGCGAGCAGGTCCTCGGAATACAGTGTGCAGGACATTGAGAGAGAGAGAGAGAGAGAGAGAGAGAGAGAGAGAGAGAGAGAGAGAGAGAGAGAGAGAGAGAGAGGGTGAGGGAGTTTTAACCTTGATCTTGATGATTTATTTCCCAGGCCCTAAGGATGAATCACACCGACTACACTTTCGGTATACACGTGGGAGGATTTGTGGAAGGCGCTGGGCTCTGCTCCAGGATTGATTTACAGTATCTATAGGAAGGATTGTGTTTGCAATCAAATTCTGTGCGTCGTATGTAAACAGTTGGAGCACACCTTCTCTGTGTGCTTTCTTGCTGTGATGAAATGTGAACTTCAAACGCAGGTGGTCACAAAATTCTGAATCCCAGCAGGCTTCGTTCTCAATGAAATCCAAGTATGGGCTAGGATATGTGATAGGATACAGTACCAGTCAAAAGTTTGGACACATTTTCCCATGGGAAAATGGTGCATGCAGGTTGGAGTTTATTTACAAATCCTATGTTGTAAGTTATATACAGAATGTCGGGAACATAATTAGACACTCGGTTCTAGAGATACATAAAAACGAAGAAATAGCATCAAGTGTTAACCTGCTCACCTATACACAAGCACCTGAACAAGCATCTACTGTCTCAAATTCAATCCGCTCCGTCTTGCTTTGCACCACACATCATCACAGGCACTAACACTCAGAATTTTAAAATAACAAACATGGATTAAAGTCCTCCAGTGTTAAGCATGCTTTGGAAACCAATGCGCACATATGGCGGCCACAGCAGTAGGTTTATTGTCACAGAGGAACGCTCTTGTCAGAGCTGTTACGTAACTGGCAGCCCACATATCTGCTGTCGGCAGCGTCGCTTGGTCAGAAGATTAAAAGCGGGGGGGGGGGGGGGGGGGGGGAATTGTGATGGCTCTCTGAGAGGATTATTTCACACTTGTAGCTCATCAAACACACATACACGCACACACGCGCAGATACACGCACACACGCGCAGATACACGCACACACGCGCAGATACACGCACACACACGCAGATACACGCACACACGCGCAGATACACGCACACACGCACAGATACATTCACAGATACACGCACACACACACAGATACATGCACAGATACACGCACACACGCACAGATACACGCACACACGCACAGATACACGCAGATACACACGTCCGCCTTTCCTCCAGCATGAACTGATGACATCTGACCCACATCTACCACTCAGAGAAACATGCCGCTATCCTGTGTGTTTGTGTGTGTGTGTATGTGTGTGTATGTTTGTGTCCAGCCAAGTCTCAGGCTATGCCCTGGGATTACAATACATTTGTATTTCAAAATAAAGGCTCTGACACTAATCTTCTGGTTGACATTCACTTGCCATTGCTATGCTAACTCCCAAAAATGATGTTTAGTGGCATTTTCTATTTGATCATTTTCTATTTTTACACTTGGATATCATTCAACTTAAAACTCTGTTCTACATTGCCAAGGGGAGATTGGGCATCTACACAGTGGTTACACACACATGCCTTCTGCAAAAATCAAATCTCAAGCATTAAACTTTGCTGTAGGGGTGATTATGTTAATCTGAAAAACTATGGAATGCTTGTAGAAAACACGCAAAATTCCATGAAATAATCGTGAACAGACAGTCAAACGTTCTGTGGCATTTCGATCCCCTAAATACAATCGGAAGAGCACATATGACAGTAGTAAACCGTGTTATTTTTAAGATTACCAAACAAGGGCAGCTTAGCCAACATGCAGACCACGCTCTCCAAATGGGGCCATGGTGTATATGTTCAGTTTGCCAGCTTCTCAGTGGTATTGTGGCTAAAGTGGTGTTTCTCCGGAATAGTTTCTAGAACCTACCCAGTTCAAGTGCGGTGAGGTATGGTAAGCTCTCGTTGGGCAAACTAGTGGGTTCGAAAATGCGACAGTGATGCCTGGTGGATAGCCAGCCACAGTAAAAGATCCCCCACACCCACAAGCCCACAGCGTAATGTCTCCACACAAAAGACTTCATCCAAAATGTCAAGGCAACTGGCTGAAGGCTATTGGCCAGCAGTCCCTCGAGGTCATTATCTTACCGCCACTGCCTCCAGTATCTGCTTGATGACGTGGGCTGCGTCCCTCTCACTGTAGTAGCCCCTCTCCACAATCCTGTCAGAACCAAAGAAACACAGTCACAAGCTTGAACGGTGGTTAGTCACCTATTTACCTGACTAACCATACACCGCTTCGAATCCGAGCCCTGTGGTTTGCTTGGTGGATGGATTGTTAACTAGGTTTCCAAAATACTGCACACACATTTCATTGATTGGTCCATCTGGGAAACAGTTTGCTACACTTTGGAAGTCTTTGGACTAACCAAAAATGTAATTCACATTTCCAAACGGTGTTTCAGCACTCAAAGTAAATTCCGGCAATGTACGACCACAATGAGCACCAGTGACTCAGAGCTCACTGCGTGGAAGGGCAACATTTACAAGAGCTCCACAGATAGGCTGGAGTTTGCGTTGTAGTCCACCACAGATCTCGTGTCTGTCTCCTGGCAACAGCCGTGGGGGTCATTCCAAATTTCATTTTCTGTTCCCTTTGCACTCTGCATCTCAATAACATCTGGGTCGTAAATTGCCGCTAATGATGAAGAGGGGAAATGGAACTGTGAGATTGTGGAAGGGAAATGGCTTCCACCTTTGCCCAGTACGGCTGAAAGCAATTTTGTCATAGATGTGGGAGTTGAAGTATGGTCGGGTAGGGTTTGGTATGCGTGTGAGGGTGTATTTTGTGTTGTTGAGGACCTGTCGAAGAGTTCTCCTCCGGTAACCAGTTCCAAGATGAGAGCAATATCTGTCTCCGTCTCAAAGATCTCCTTTAATCTGATCTGGGAGACACAACACACAGAGAAACGTTATGACTAGGCTGGCGTCATCGATTTAGACAAAATTCACATTCAGTTTTTCCGTGTTTATGAGCAATGTGCACTTCTGTTGTGTTTACACGGCACCAGTAATAACACTGTGTAACTAACGTGTGAACACTTACAATATTGGGATGAGAAAGACGCAACAAAACTCCAATTTCAGTCCGTACAATTTTCTTGTCAATCTGCAATGGAGGAGGAAAATAAGCTCTACGGATGTTGTTTTGATGGGGTTGGAACAGATGACTGTAAAATTGCAGATACTCACAGTCTTCTTCAGGACCTTAACAGCATACGGCTTCTGAGACTGCTTCTCCTCACAGCGGAAAACCACAGATGTTGCCCCTCTGAGGAAACACAAACAGGATTTTGATATGAACATGTATGAAAGGCGGTATTGCATTGACAATGTACAAAATTGTCCTTATCAGAATTATTTGTTCGTTTAACATCGACAAAGAGGATTCCATGATTTTTTATTATCTATACTACATCCATTTACTTCATGTATCAAAATGACATTTAAATACACAAAAACACTTGAAACCTTTTAGATTACCAACTGCTTATTCTAACTCTACTTCATGTACTAGATAAAGTGGGTCATAAGTAGGCTGTAATGTGCAGCCAATAAAGAGTCACTATTAAGAACCATTAGATAGCCTTATGATAAGTTCTCATCAATAAAAGGAATGGAACCTCCATGTAGGACATTATTGGTTAACGAAAGCTATTCAGAGCACTGACACCATTACAATGGGGCAGAGTAAGCAGAGCACTAAATCCAGGCTGAAAACCATGAATAATCTGATACGTGACAGGTCTGTCTCGTGTCATCCCTGCTTTTAAATCTACTATGAAATCTGTGTGTGAGGCCCTGGACAAATGTACAGTATATCTTCATTACTGTGACCTGCTTGTCCACATAGGCACTGGCTGTTTGTGAGTGAGTTGCCTAGGAGAGCTCAAGAGCTACAGCGTTTGCGGAATCTGCATTGTTACGCAATCTCCTTCTCCTGGTCACATCTGAAGAACTGACTGGTTGCTCATTGGTTAACAGTACACCTTTATCAGAAGTGAAATCATGGCTATGCACCTGTGGTTGGTACTGTATAATACTGTTGGAGATAGAGGTGTACTTAAAATGTGCTATGAGTTACTGGTTGTTTCAGATACTCCTGTAAAGTTATCAATCCTTACATCAGTAGTCGCCCATTATCAATACATTATGTATTCACAAAAGGTATATCTGGTATTGTGTTGTGGCTGCTAATTGACACTTAACACTGTCAGACAGTCCATGCCATTCTAGAATTAGGTAGACAGAGTCTGCTCTGGGGGTTCCATTCATTAAAGCCTCTATGGTTGGAATCTACATTTTCTGAAGAGGGCTATTTAGAACCAACTATCCATGTGGAACCCTCTAGAAAAATAGGTTCCAGATCAAAGGTGTTCAGGTCAGTTAGGACCCTTTTCCTATTCAAAATTGTTTTTGTATACAGTATAGTATGAAAATGGTTGTCTCTAATCTGAGAATGGTTTTAAAGTTTCTCAAATGGTTCTCCTAACTTTTACTCTGAGAGAATATCCCTCCTGACCCAAATACGGTCTTAATCATTTTGGTGTATGGGTTCAAATGTACTAACTGGAAACGTTCATACTGAGTTGCCTCTTTGGCATTAGTTACGCATGTGACGTTTCCCTGAAGCAAACGTTCCACTCAGATTTGTAGCCTGTCCTGTGTTGGTTATGAATCACTCCATCTCCACCTGTCCTAATGCAATCTATCAATCCCACAGCTCCATGTTTTACCCTCGTGACTGTATATCTCCTAGACAACCAGGACACCTCTCCTTTAACAAAAAAAAAACATAGACCTGGGAGCCCAGGGAAACTAACTGCATGCTAGCTGTTACAGCCTGCCGAACCATCCTCTTGTTTACTCTGTCTGTGCCGCAGTGACTTTAACGTCAATCACAGATTAGGATTACGTGCTAAAAGTCTGATTCTGAGAGCACGGCAGTTGTAATTCAGCACTTTACTGCTAATTCTCCCAAACATTGGCCCTACATTAGAGACATCGCCAGATTTGTCCTATTAAGCAGGATGTTTGGGAGGAGGCTTATTTTTCCACTTACATCTCAGACCACTGGGAACAGTGCACCTCCTTCGATTCACACGTCAAATTAAACGAGAGAAAGAAGTGGGGAGCACGTCGAAAGCGTTTTAAAAGTGAGAAATTAAGACCTGGTGGGGTATAGAATAATGCTTAGTGTGAAATGAGGTGTTTGATATTGTGTTGAGTAAAAAAAAATCAAAGGCTTGGATCAGAAGAGTGCAACAGGAAATGTTATGAAACCTTACTAATACCAACACAAGCTGAACAGTGTACACTGGCTTTATAATATCAATTTCATTTATTCCATTTCCAAAAATTGTTCTTATAAGGGTTAAACATCATGTAGCAGAAGAAAAACAGTTATTTAGTTTTTATCACCCTTTGTGGTATCATTTTACATAATAGTTCATGTTGCCTTTTTGTTTTTTTTATAAAAATATTTACGGGCCAGTTTTCTGGATGAGCCCTTCTGGTTTACACTAGCCAGATGACGTGTTGTTATGTTTGCCAGAATCATCAGATTATTCACTTATTCACAAGCGGTATGAACGGTTGAACTGGACTTTCGTTATAACCCCAAGTAGTGAGAGGTCAGGGGTCATACATTGTAGTCCATGGTGGGAAACTTGGGAGGACAGACCACAATAGCTGCTGGCTGCAGCCCAGTCTCCACTCATCAACAGATAGTCTAAATATGAGAAAAACATAGACTTGTGTAACGTGCAATGAACGAGTGTTATTGCATTGCATGTTTATGAGTTAGACGACATCTCTTTACCTACAGTAGGCTAGTTGCTCCTTACCTTCCTAACTCTGAGCCCATGGTATAGAATTCCTCCACGGTGACATCTCGTCTAGAGCCGTCCACCCAATATTCCACAAGGCTGGCACCAGAACGTGAAGTGGGCATGTTGGCCCCTCTCTCGCACTTTCTCTCACACACACTTGCGCGAGAGGATTCCCGAGAAGCGTAAACCCTCGACTTTCCCTCTTTTTAAGATTGAAACGTAATGCCCAGATTAAGTAAATCGAGGAGAATGCATAATCTTGTTCAGCAATGCCCCATGCCACTGTGCGCAATCGTGATAAATCTTTGGTTTGTTCAGTCAATATCTACAAATTGGCTGCGCTTGGTTTGTGGCAGAATTTGTTATAAATTCTGCTGTTTTTGTTACCCTCAAAGAGCCCGTCGGTGGACATATGAAAGCAGATGGCTCAGCCAGACCTGGGAATTCTAAAATAAATCATTTAAAAACAATCCAATTATGTTTGGGCTTTTTTTATATATATATATATTACTTGTCCATGCACGGATCCATTTGGGCAATCTGAAAATATATTTCACTTGAAGTTTATTAGGCTATATCCAAAATTGTCGCAGTTTCCATGGGGCCTCGTTGTATCAGGTGACAAGTCCTCAAGCCTCCGCTTTGATTTTCAGCATCAGAAACATAGGTATTAACAATAACCGGCGTGGAAACAATATTTGTACTCGATAATGTAAAAAACGAAGCATCTCAGACTATTCGATTATAGCTGTTTGGTGTCGGGAAGGCGAACGCTCCATGGTCCGAAATACAAGCGTTCACGATACGAATCCAAATAAAGATCGATCGGTTACCAGTCTGTGTTTATTGTTCCAAAAGAGCAGCAAATAAGCTAACAGGCTATTAGCTCACAATAGGAACGACTACTGACGTTAACGTTCATCCAAGGCTCCGTAAGAATATCTGTAGTTTATTCGCTCCATCCTCGGCCTTGGTGGGTATAAGGCTGGGATTTGGTGGTTAGGGTGGTGTATTGGTGTTGCTGGGGGAGGGGGGGGGGCGGCAAGGGATATCTGTAATCTCAGTTCCACGCCCACAGATTCCTCCCAATCCGTCGCATTCAGAAACAACAATCTAAACTGCAATTGGAAGTCAAGCACTCAATCTAAACCTTGTAACGCATATACAATACAATCCCGTTCGGACGGCTTCGATTCCGGTGCAGCCTACATTCATAATAAGGGTCTGCCTGGAAAATCCCCCACTGCTTTCGACGGAAGCCAACATCTGTCCGTCTCTTGCTCGTGGTGTGTTTGTTTTGGTTTCTCGGTCGCAGAGCATCAGGAAATCACCTCACCATGTGTAAGGAAGACGAGCCTTATGAGCGATAATCGAATATAGCCTCCATCAACTACAGACATTTGCTTCCGCCTTCCCTCCACCTGAATCAGCACCCTGGACAGCTACCCATAAAAAAAATAAGGGCAGCGTAATAGCAACGTGTGCCTTTAAATTTCATTTGCTTTCTGTTGCAACATATCCTAGGTATGTCATAGTTTTGTATGTAGACACTAATTTGATCATTTACAACACTAAATCGATACCTAAAACGTCCCATCAAAAAAGCATACACATCTGGGTGAACAGATCATGTATAATCTACACATTGAACAATACGATACAGTAGTCACTAAACCTGTTTCATGATTTTGAGAAGTTGAAATGTAATGCTAAAATACACCTTAACAGCAGCAATGTAGTGCTAAGGAAAATTAGCCTATAATTCTCAAGTCTGTGTGTGTGTCACTCCCATGGGTAAGTGACATTTGCACTATAAAAGTGTCACAGGTGTTAATCCATTGCTTGTCCGTATTCAAGATTTGACCTTGGGTCTTTTAACCTACATCCACAGAGAGCAACTGTCAGACACAACTAATCAAGCAAAGATCGGTCTCATGCGCATGGTTTTCATAATAGCCTGCGTCTTTAAGTGGCCTGGTTTGACTCAGACCTTTTAACCGTGCACAGACCAGTTTTACCAGATGATCTGGCACATGGCTGTAATCGGACTCAGGGCTCTGAAACATGGGACAACATTGGAGGTTTCAGTTAGGTGAAGCATTGTTTGAAGATCTGCAGAGCTGACGGAGTCACTTTAACCCTTGTGCTGCCTTCGGGTCACATGACCAGAAGGTTCATAACGAACTATCGTTGTGTTTACCCAATACAAAAACAAATACAATAATTTAATTTTAACCTTCGCAATGTGGGAGGTCTGCGACAGCCCAACGGTTAAAAGAAAATGCTTCACTTTGTTTTTGTATGCGGTAAAGTTGTCGCAATACGATGGTGGGTCTGTCATCAGTCATTGACCCACCCACTGACCCGAAGATAACACAAGGGTTAAGTCTGTTCCCTTTAGAGACAACAAATATTTAAGAAATTAAGAACAAATTGTGCAACCTGGGCTTCAATGTTTCATTTCCTGTCCACAATGTTTCTGGAGTTTTACAGTGTGTTTTAAAAATGTTATTCATTCACGGGACACTTTTAGCCAAAGTAGTGTACAGTAGAGGGGGGATTTGAATCTGCAACCTCTTGATCTGCAGTCAAATGCTTTAACCACTGAGCTAAACCCACAAACTATGTTAGCTCTATACACCGTGAATACCACTTGATGCCAAAGTACTCCTGACGACATAAAATCGTAGAACATTTAACATTTGATCAATTATAATGACGGCCACTAGATGGCAGCAAATACCAAGAAACAGTTGAACCAGAGCGAACGCCTCATTCTTCTAACTCTATGCTGTTACACTAGACAACCTCAATGATTTCACCCTCCCCACCCACTCCCTGAAGACGTTGCTGAAGTAGAGCAACATCTACAGCAATACCACACACTTCCCAGAGGTAAATCCCAGATGGCAAACTCTTTGTTGCCTGAGAGTTGCCTTGGAGATTACATCAATACCGTTGGAACTTTATGGCTCATATTCCTGTCATCAGAAAACAAACAAGAAATCAAGCACTTTCTGCACTGACACATTTGAAACTGTAGGCCTAATCAAACCGGGATGTAACAGCAATCCACAGCATGTCATGAAATAATCAAATAAAAAGATAACACAATGAAAGCAACTTATGGTGAGTGTTGGGGTAGGGTGTGGGGTAGGGTGAGGGTTGGGGTGGGTAGGGTGTGGGGTGGGGTAGGGTGAGGGTTGGGGTAGGGTGAGGGTTGGGGTGGGTAGGGTGTGGGGTGTGGGGTGGGGTAGGGTGAGGGTTGGGGTAGGGTGTGGGGTGGATAGGGTATGAGTTGTGGGGTGGGGTAGGGTAGGGTATTGTGGGGGGTGGGTCGGTAGGGTAGAGTAGAGCAGAGCATAGTCCCCATTATCTCTCCATCATACTCCCCTTCCCGCACTTACCAGCATGTTCTACTTAACAGGATTTTACAGCTTCATAAAAACCGTCTGAAAAATATTGATACCTCTAATTGACAACAGTGTATTGTGGAGGCAACTTTTGCAAGCTTACTGGAACCATCCACTGCAATTATCTATATGGTATTTGGTGAATTAAATGACTGTATTTTTCAGCCCTCTGAAATTGCACCGGCTAATTTGACATAATATAGCTCATGTGAGATTTGTGCAAGCTTTCAAAATAAGGGGAGAGGGCCTATTACTGTAGGCATGGACATCTCTGGGAAAAACATGTGATTATCTTGCTGTCATCATACATTTTCAAAGGCCATTAAATGGAATCATGGTCTCTTTCTTATTACATCTCGGGGCAGCAGCACCTCGGTATGTTTCTGACGTTTAATCTTTTGTCAATCGTACTGGCACTGACTGTTTGGGTGAGAATGATACCATTACTGCTGTTCATTTCACAGAATTACATATAAATTGTCCTTTCCTCCACTTACTGACATTCAAATGTTCACTTGAACAAAAGTTAATCAAACAACTTTCATGATATGCTAAACACATTTTCAAACATTCCGTACTGAGGAAAATAACAATTGATTATTATTCAGGTTTGTAAATGAAGGTTTTAATTATATAAAATATATTCAAACCAGGACAGAGTTTCATCATCTATAAAGATAAATTCACCTTGCAATTAATTATTGTGACCTCTACTGCACAAAAGTTGTTCTGTTTGTTTGCCTGTCATTTGGGAAGGACAATTCAACTGGTTTTCCTTCGAGAGTGTCAAGGTCACATTTTTCTCAGTGTATTATGGAATTAAATCCATTAAAACTACTGCAAACTTTTTCATCCAAATTCATAACATAACCCTTTCTCCATTTTGTCTAGTGTGTGCGCACGCACAATTGTGCTTGTCTGTGTGGATGTGTTTGCCTGAGTGCATGTGCTGTTTAAGTGTGTGTGAGTGCATGCATGGGTGAACTTGCGTGCATCCGTGCATGTGCGTGTGCACGTGCGTGTGCACGTGCGTGCAGAGTGAGCGATGCCCTCTCTCCCCCCAAAGGTGATCAAGGTTAAAGTAAACAACACTGTGTAGCTGGGGCCGTATTTGAGTTAATTGCTGATTTCACAGTGACTGCCCCCAAAATAAACAGGTAATGACACCAGATGCTACAGTACCAGTTCCTCTGTTCAGACTAGGGGGCACAGACCCTCCTACACGTGACACTAATGGCTGACTGAGCAGAGAACTGGGGCAAGATGAGGTATTATTTGTTTTCTATGTAACACACAATGAGCAATTAACTCATGGATTATCATACTTCAAAGATGGGTGGTGAGTTTGTGTAGGGGTTAAATTGGCAGATATTAGATTGAGGCTCGTTGGCCTAGCAAGGCTGAATGAATAAGGATATGAGGAAAGTTCGAATATGGAGTAGTATGTGGGGTATTATTCTGTATGCATGCCTAATGTATGGAAAAACAAGCATATTTCATGCAAATCAAACTTACAATAAAAAGGTACACTTAAAGTACTATTTATTCACTATTATGATGATCAATGCATTTTGCAATACACAAATTAAAGGACAATTTGAGTTTGGTTCAACAGTGCCAATGAACCTGGATGCCTAAAAGAAAAAAGGCCTGTTTCGTTGATTAGCCCTCAGTATGTGGTCCAGCCATTGTGCAGGCTTTCTGAATATAAAATATATATATATATTTCCTTCTATCTACCGACTCACAAAGACCCCCCTCCCTTTTTTTCTCTGTCGGTTTGAGTGTTGAAGCAAGTGTAGCGAAAGCTAATTAAAACCCACAAGTGTTTCATGTTTTATTTCCATGCATTTAGGCTTGTTGGTGTACAACACTGGTGAATAATGAGCATACGCAAAGCGAGGAAATCAATTTTCCAGTTATGGGAGCAGAATAAATAGAGTCGGTATGGTAAACTAAATTAAACACATGCACACACACACACACACCTGAGACTTCCTGGATAATAGGAGCTCAGGTCCATTAGAAATGAATTGCACAGCCTGCCACCTAGGAAGCTAGCGGGCCACCATACTCAAGGCTTTTTTATTCATCTCAATTTCATGACACTTAGCAAAGTACCTTCATCAAGTGCAAGGTTAACTCACTTGAAAAGCACCCAATGAAGGTACTCAATGCTTACATAGGTCTTACCAGCTCTAGATGGAATTCCCAGCTGGATCCTTGTAGCCCTCAGTCACAGTCTGTATCCAACACCTTGCGGATATCCACCGCATCTCTATGTTGGCATTGCTCTAGAGCTTACTGAGACATCCTAGTCACCCATTAGTGTAGTGCCCCAATGATTACTCACCCTCCTACACATGAAAAGATTTCACGTTCTGGCTTAACAAGATTCTGACGGTGATTCAAGCGACTCGAAGGTTATTACACGATCCAAATAAATCTACTTTCCAATCAGTCTCACAGCATTATCTTGATGCTACCTCCAGATAAACGCTGATACTACAAACATTCACTTCCTGTTTGGAGTACGCCGCTGAACTTCGGGTGTCTTGTGTAATACAGTTAAATCATTAGAATAGGGGAAAAGGAGAAGGAGGGGGAGAATCAATTTGGTTCTTTAAATTGTTTACAAATCTCGCAGCGACAGGCAGCCTGACGAAAGCCGCCCGTCCCGCTGCTTAGAGAGGAAAAGCAAGAGCAAAACAGTCCCAGGGTGAATTTGCATTTATATAGTTTCCTCCATAAAAATCACACAACACATTTTTATCTTCATTAGCACCTAATAAAGACGGCCTATCAATGTCGATTCCAGAATATTAATAATATCCCAGTTGTGCGTTAGCTGCCACGCACACAGATGGGATAGCACGCTAAACCCAGTGGGCAGAGTCGCCTTTATTAAAACGGTCAACTTGCCGTTTCATAACCATTCACTTGTAATGGCATACATACCTTCATGAGGCAAAGCACGACAATGCTTTCGTCCTATTTTCTTGAAGGCGGCAGTTGGCAGACCTGTCACCTCATCACCTTTCTTCATTCTTATGACTATAGGCCTAGATAATATATGTATTTAAATGTAAGATTCATGACATCCAGTCATGCAATATCCTTCATCTTAACAGTTTGGAGCAGTCTGTCATTCCTGGCTGAAGTTGACAGTTTGCCGTTTCTCCCTGTTCCCAATTCCCAATCATTTCATCAGTGGCTGAGCACACACGTGCAGGCCTAATAGTCTTATTTCCAAAACAGAAATATGAAGTAGCCTAGACACAAGCCATAAGCCTTTTTTTCTTTAAATTTCATATAATGAGAGAACATCCTGTTTACAGAACTCCAAAGTCCCAGGGTACCAAAGAAGGACTTGAGAAACCAGGTTCTGTCATTTCACCAGCTGTTCAACAGGTGCTAAACACAGACCAGGGACCTTCTTTGGCACTGTTGGAGAGATTATATTATATGATGGATTTGGCTTTACGAGGAGAATTACTCTAAGCCGCACCATTTACGTTGCAGGTAACAGATGGAGCTATGTCATGTTCTCTATAAACTATATTTCATTTCTCCAAGTGTTTGAAATGCTATGCTTTTAAAAACCCCAATGGAGAAGTACTATATATGTTTTAGTTATGTGCTGTAAGCTTCATATTTCAGAGGCATGGTAACTTACAGTACTGTAACTCCACAGGTGTGAAGCGATCGGATGAATCTGACATGTGTGTACTGTAGGGGGGCTGTATAGGCCAATTAATAACCCTTTTCACCAAGCTATTATTTTACATTACTTTATTTACACACCAGGAAAACAGCCCTAGACCAGACAGGTCTTATGTCAATTCATAATTTATTTCTCATAAGTGGTGTCTGGTTTAGTGCATGGAGTGTCTGTCTGTCTGGGGATGAAAGGGTGGTTCTGGGTATCCACTGGAGTCTTGGCTTTCAGCAAGTTTAAACAAATTAAGCTGACAGGACAGAAGAAGGCCCTGAAAATGCAATTCTTGCTGTGTTACGGGACCATTTGCAGAGTGGAAAATGACATTGATTGGCTTGATGTTGGATGAGAAACACCCCCAGAAAGTACCCCCGCGAGACATAGAACGAAGCCCAAACAAGAGATGAGAAACTCAGATTACCGCCAGGCTCTCAGTGCCCCCTCGACGTTAGTTCTGACCCTGGTTGGGCTTCCCACTTTTCGTGTGTTAATTCGCACCCCCACTGTTTCCACTCCGAGCTGTTGCAGTAGCACAATCGCTGCATGTTTTTGTACACGTTAAGTAGGCTTCGGAACTTCTTTTTTTCCACGGCCATCCTTTTGTAGTGCGATAGGGGGAAACATCATATAATCACCGCTACTTTGCATCAGCGCTTTGAGGTAAATGGTATATCTGATGGAGGCGCCCCTGCATAAAATAGTTAGGTCACGTCCTCGCCTCTCTTCTCCTGCTCCTCTGGCACTTCTCCCCAGCTCCCTGCAGGGTTGTCCGGTTTGGTATTGATCGTCGCATTTAGTCGAGTTCTTAGGATGCCTTTTAACATTTTTTTTCTCTCTCTCTCCTCTCTCTCTCTCTCTCTCTCTCTCTCTCTCTCTCTCTCTCTCTCTCTCTCTCTCTCTCTCTCTCTCTCTCCTCTCTCTCTCTCTCTCTCTCTCTCTCTCTCACTCTCTTTCACTCTCCTACTCTCTTCCTCCCTCTTTGGATGCTGCATCTGAGTCCCATTGGTATACACACCACATTCTAATCCACTAACAATGGTATTGATTATTCTGGATACACACATAGCAAAGGGAAAGGTTTTCAACAGACAAACTCCTTTCCAATTTTGGATGATTATTTATGGGACGGGGAAGCACAGGGCTGGTTGGACATGTTTACAATCTATGACATGCCTGTGTTTTTCAAGGCATTGAGGGATTTTGATGAAATTGAAGCACCCCCCCCCTCCCCCAAACAAAAACAAAAGCAACTTTGTAGATAATGAATTGAATTTCACTTGTGAGGCACTGTGGGATACTTTTAAAGAGACATGGAAAAAGGCTTTGACAGCTATTTGTTAGCAAAGAAAAAAGGCAATATGCGTTCAAGATGAGTTAAAAGTACAACTAATTTTAGGAAACAAACATCAACCAGAGAAAGAAAGAGCATAAGCAAAATTCTGAAAATAAAATCGGTATTTATTAAATGTCCTCCTGTCTGTTTTTTTCACATTACAATATAATGGCTTTTTTTGTGTGAAGAAAACACTGGAAAAAGGGAAAGTGTCATTGAAGAGTAATCTCTCCCATCTGGTTCCTCACATATCCTCTGACTCATATATTACCCTCATGGTTCTCTCCCTCTCCCTCTCCCCCCCCCCCCCCTCCCCCCCCCCCCTCTCTCTCTCTCTCTCTCTCTCTCTCTCTCTCTCTCTCTCCCTCCCTCCCTCCCTCCCTCCCTCCCTCCCTCCCTCCCTCCCTCCCTCCCTCCCTCCCTTTCTCCCTCTTGCATGCTCTTGTCTGGGACTGAACCATCGGTAATTATTTCCACTGTGGCCAAAAGATTATCATCACCCTACTGAAGATAAATGCAAGTTACATGAAGGAAGAAAAAAAAGCATTTGGCCACAAACGCAATTAGATGGTGAAAATGACCATTTGGAGAAAGTCCAAATGGAACGATCTGGCGGGGCGGTTCTATTGGTGAAGCATTACAAAAGACTCATTTTCCTTGTGATGTCTTTGAAGAAGCGCAGTTGACAAAGTAAAGCCTTGGAGATCTGAGGGATTCAAGATCGTCAAAGGACAGAGGTCCACATAGAGGGATAAGTCACCTGGAGAAGGAAAGTTGGACAGAATGCTGGCGAATAGTACTGATCAGGAAAAAGCCTGCTTCCTATCAGGTCACGTGACCTCAGCAACACACACACACACACACACACACACACACACATATACAAACACAAAAGTGCACACACACACAAACTCAGCGAACCCGTCTAAGGAGAGGAAAGCCCCAGGAGACACCATCTACAGTCTTCACAACACACTAGTTGGTAATTAACACTTCCCAGGGATCAGTAGTCATACATGCATTTCGATGACAACTCTGCCATCATTGCATCATCTGGGGGCGACAGTTGGCTGTCGCGAGAGAGCAACAGGATGTTTACTCATCATTGTAATCAACAGCAAAGAGAGGGACCAGGGGAAGGCAGGGTAGGGAAGCTGCAGAGGGTAGATCTGTGAAGCTGAAATACTGCCAAGTGGCACAATGGCAGGATGATGGCAACGTCATGCTGCACTGTACTTTTAGCAAAGCCCCTCCTCCTGGTCTACAGCATAGAACAGTGATGATCTCTCTCTCTCTCTCTCTCTCTCTCTCTCTCTCTCTCTCTCTCTCTCTCTCTCTCTCTCTCTCTCTCTCTCTCCCTCTCTCTCTCTCTCTCTCTCTGCCTCTTCCCCTCCTGTCTTTCACTGTCTTTCCCTCTCTTCCTCTCTCTCCCCCTCTCCGTCTCACTCTCTCCCCATCTTGCCGTCTTCCTATCTCCATCTAACGGACTTCCTCACTTCCTCTCTCCTCCTGGAGCACTTTGGCTTTCACGTGTAAACAAGGCCCGGGAGCACAGCCGAACTCAAGCGAGCAGCGCGGGGCGTGGTAAGGTTGAAAAACCGGTTCCCAGAGTGGAGAAAACCCTCTCCTCTCCTCTCCCCATCCATCCCCATCCTCCTCTGGCAGTGGAAAACCTTCATAAAGTTCTCCGTTTGTTGATCTAACTTCTTCAACCCGCCCCTCATTGTTACACGGCCCTGTTCGCAGGCTAGCTAAAACAACACAGAGGATGAGAGGGAGGACATGGATGGATTCAAGCGGCATATTTTGTTACCATCCTTGGAGGGTCGTATGTTTTTCTATCATCTGCCCGGCCGCAGAGGACTCTCCGACGTGATGGATGTTCCACGGCATGCCTGGTCCCCACGCTGCGACCAGGGTCCCAACATCAGCGTGTGTGACTGTCAGAACCGCCGGCAGACTCGTGCAGACGGCCTTTCAAGCAGCTAACGGGAGCGCTGTTGCGAAGGTGTGTGTGTGTGGGAGTTTGCACGCGTGGGAGTGTGCTCGCGTACGTTTTGTGTACAGTCTGATCGCGTTGGCGCGTGTGTGTGTTCATGTGCGGATGTTTGCGTATGTGTGTGTGTCGCCTCCAGAACCCTCCTCCTCTGAGCTTTACTCTGTTGAGGCGGATAGGATGTTTTATCACTTCCCCAGCCCTGGCCGGTCCTCAGCCTCCTCCAGGAGGGCGTCTGGGGGGTTCGTCTCCCTGCGCTCCTCACTGGGCTGAATTGTATTCCATTGAAATGCGTTCCGTCAACCGAAACGGGGCTCTCTCGAAGACATATCGACCAGGAGGGCCTGTTTTTCCCCTGTAGACATTATCTTTTTTATTACATTTGTCCCATACGGGAGACTCGGCTCAAAGCTGTTGTGTACAGTCCCTGTCTCACAATCCAATATGACCGTGTGGTTGTATGAGGTAATTGCTGCAGTGGCCTTTGGGAGACTTCATGGAGACAGGGTTGGAGAATTGGAATCATTTTTCTTCATCTTTTAGCTCAAACCTCCTTTCCCTTGACACGGAGCCAGATTTCGCTGCTCTTGTTTCTTCTTATTTTAGGCGTGAGGGGCAGCGGGGGTGGGGGTTGGGGTGGGGGCGGGGGTGGGTTTCAGGGTGAAGCGCATCAACGACGAACAGGCTTCTGTGTTGGTGGCGTCTCCGAGGTTCTGTCGCGCATCCCGGAACTGCACCAGGCGTGGATACACAATTTCACACAAGCGCAAACAAGGTCTGTCCAAAGTTATGAGCGTCGACAACAAAATATATCTATTTATCCCTGTCGCTTCTTTCCCTCCATATCCCTCCATCTCCTCCTCTTTGGTCGTTTGATAATTTCCTGAAGTTCGGGGTAGATGTTTCGGATGTTTCGGGTAGATTCCGTGGTCCTTTACCAAAAAAGGTCCCTCCTTTCAAGCAATCAAGGAGTGAGCTAAAACAGCACACTTTTAATGAATGCGATACGATCTTTTCCCCATCCTTGATGCCAGAACTCAGCGTAGAGCAAGATACCTACAGTCTCCAAGTCTGTTGTTTTGGGCAAGTAAAATCGGCGTCCCAGACAATCATTACAAGTGTGTGTGGGGAACGAGACAGCATTTGGAGCCGGTGCAATATTTACTGTCAGGGGTATCTTCACAAATATATAGAGACACTTTGTCAATCCCTTGATGCTACGCTAGCGCTAGCGCTGGGGTAAGGGCTGAGCTCAAGCCCAGGGAGATGGGAAGGTGGGGAGGGGGGGTTGGGGTTGGGGTGAGTGCCCTTTTCGTCTGGGTTTATATATGCTGAGAGATGGGGTCACTCAAAGTTCAGAGACAGTTTTCAAGTGGAAATAATGTGTCTGCTTCAGTGAATGTGTCTGAGTGTGTTTGTGTGAGTGTGTGTGTGTGCGTGTGAGTGTGGTATGTTTCACTGTCTGAAAGGGGCTGGTGACATTTCAACTTTCTAATTGTAAATTTTTAAAATGACAACTACAACGCCAAAGTCAAAATATGTGTATTACTGCCTGTACTTGTTTTGACATAGTGTGTCTCACCTAGGTCCACTCAACGAATGATCTGTCCAATAAGAGCCAACTTTGTGCAAAATAAAACACGTCTCTATGACATTAAGATCATATCTGTGTATTTAACCCAGGTCTGGTAGAAACAGAGAAAGACAAAGAATCACACGCCCAGTATCTGCTCCAAAGTGCCTCCCTGCTATCTTGCCTCGCTGCCCTCCTGCCTCCCTGCCTGACTTTCTGGCTTCCTGCCTGGCTGCCTCCATCCATCCCTGCTTCCCTGCCTACCTCCATGCATGCCTCCCTCCCAGCTCTCTCCATGCCTGCCTCCATGCCTCCCTCCCAGCCTCCCTCTCTCCCTGCCTCCATGCCTGCCTCCCAGCCTCCCTCTCTCCTGCCTCCATGCCTGCCTCCCAGCCTCCCTCCCTCCCTGCCTCCATGCCTGCCTCCCAGCCTCCCTCTCTCCATGCCTCCATGCCTGCCTCCCAGCCCCCCTCTCTCCCTGCCTCCCTGCCGAGCTCCAGCCCCTCTCTCCATCCCTGCCTCCCTACCACCCTGCCCGCCTGCCTGTCGAAGCAGCATCGCCCTAGGCCTCCCCCAGCCCCAGAAAGCCTACATTATGCATAGTCGACATAGCATTAATAATTCAGCAGGTACAATCCAGATTTTGCTCTGTTCCGCAGGGACCGCAAGGCCCTCTTCCTTTAGCTGGATGAACATCCAGGGCGAGAGCCTTGATCACACCTTTACCTGGGGGGGGATGTGTGTGTGTGTGTTGTTGTGTGTGTGTTGTTTGTGTGTGTGTGTGTGTTTGCTTTGGGAAGGGAGGAGGGAAACAAGTTGGCGGTGACAGTAAGGGGTTGAGTGGTGTCTTAAGACTTTAAAATCAATATGTGTAACATAGACTTGTGAGTGACATGCTCCTGTATGAACCTGTGAGGGAGTTCTGTGGTGTGTGCATGCGGGGATTGGAGAGCATGTCTGCAACACGTGTGTTGGAGAGCATGTAGAGATTGCGTGTGTGTGTGTGTGTGAGCGAGCAGGCCTGTTGTGCGCGCGCCTGCGTGTGGTGCGTGTGTGAGTGTGCGGGCGTATGTACGTGTGCGAGTGCACACGTGTGACGCACGTGTGTGACGGCATGCGTGTGTGCGCGTGCGAAGAGGGGCATGCCGTCACGCCCTCCAGAGGTGCAGCGTGGGCAGGGAGCCTGACTCCAGCGCACCAGCCATGTAGGGGGGATTAGTGGAGCAGGGAAAGACGCATCACTCGCCCCTGTTCTGTTTGACCGCTGGCCCGCCCGATGAGATCTGATTACCAATGAAGGTAAGAGCACCGTAACACACACACGCACAACCACACACACACACGTACACACACACACACACATGCACAACCAAATGCGCACGCATGCACACACGTGCATGGACGCACGCGCACGCTCTCTCTCTGTCGGGCGCCCTTCTCCGGAGACTGGAGTGTGTTCGAGCCGAGCGAAAGATGGAGAGATGAAAGAGAGGGAGAGAGAGAGAAGGAGGAAGAGAAGACGAAGGACAGTGTCCCGTGGAAGAGAGAGAGAGAGAGAGAGAGAGAGAGAGAGAGAGAGAGAGAGAGAGAGAGAGAGAGAGAGAGAGAGAGAGAGAGAGAGAGAGAGGGAAGGGAAAGTGAGATGGACAAAGTGAACGGGAGAGCGAGAACAGACCAGCGGGGGGTCTCAATCATCGTCAAGGTAGCCCGGAGGGGGGAGAGGGGGCCGAGGCGAGGCACTCACTCTACGTGACGCCCCTCCTGAAGACTCCGATCCCCCCCCCCCCCAGTGTGAGGTCTAATTGACAGGTTAATGGAGGAGAGAGGCGGGAGCGTGTCGGAGCGAGCGCGTCGTTAGGACTTCTGCCTTGTAATTGTGCACTGCGGCGATGCCTGACAGTTGACACCTGGGCGAGAGTCAAGACTTCTTCTTTCAGTACACAACGCCACAGGCGTTCTCCTGACAGGAGTTATGGATTACCAGAGAGTGCGCTGTGTGTCCCGGGTTAGGGAAGTCAAGCGAAAACACACACACAAACGGAAGAAAAGGTATACACGGGCACACATAAAACACCGAGTGAAAACACGGGACTGTACCGTGGCAGTTTACACGCAGGGGTTTACAGTTTGGCCCGCAAAGGCGGCTATCAAATGCAGATTCCAAGAATTGTTCAAGCATGAGTGCACAGTCACATGAATAAATACAGTACATTAGCATGAGGTAAAAGAAATTATGTGGTTTCTGTTTCGTGAAAGGGAGAGCGAGCGAGCGAGCGAAAGGGAAGGGGGTGCAATAGTGAGAGAGAAAGACAGAGAGAGAGAGAGAGAGAGAGAGAGAGAGAGAGAGAGAGAGAGCAATAAAGAGAGAGCGTGGAGTCATCTCCACAGACTCTCTTTCTCTCTCTTCATCTCCTCTGCCGCCATCAGTGGCTTGGCTCTGCGCTCTACATCTGCAGAAAGGGTAATGCAGCAGAAAAAGATAGTCGATTGAACGCACCACCGGGTGTGAAGACATGAAAGGGGGAGAGGAGAGAAGGAGAGGCCCAAATGCAGTCCCATAATGATACAACCCACTGCACTGCTCTCTATAGGATCAATGGTAGCCAATGGATTCCTACTCTCTTGTGCTCTGAAGACTACCGACCGAGCCTGGGAGTGAGAGTGGTGTGCGTGAGTGTGTGTGTTGAAGAATAATGTGTGAGTGTTTGTGAGCGTTATAAGATGGAATCCTAAGTCTCTCGGTGTTCTATTGAGTTCTGTCGGTTTATTTAAGATTAATTTCAATAATGGAGACCAATGTGTGAGGGACAAGATTCATTTGCCATGCTGTCCCTGTGTGTGAGGGACAAGATTCATTTGCCATGCTGTCCCTGTTTGTGTGACATTACACTTTTTGCGTAGGTTCACAGTCCCAACATTCAAAGAGTACTGTATCGTTACGTATGAAGGCTGATTGAGATAGCATGATAGCATGAGTTATTTCCTTTGTGTCCCGGGGAAAATAAACAGGTCCCAAATCACACACTAAGATTACACATGGTATATGGGCAGTTCATGTCTTGTAAAACGCCCCAAAACAGTGTCTGGAAACCAACAAGACATCCTAACATGGTTCAGTGGTTTTACCTGTAAACAGGTCATCAGTCATGATTGATCGGCAAGGAATTGGCCTGTTAAGCTGGCTGGGTTGAGGGGTTGATGGGTTGCATATGCTGGTGTCTTGCCTCCAAATACAGAGATCTGGGATCAGTCTTGAGGCCTTCACTGCCCCTGGGACGTCATACCACTCGACAGCTAGTTACCCATGCACCGAGGGGTCTCCATTTCTACGCTCCTGTGGGGAGGATGAATATTTAGATTGGGCTTGGCGCTAGGCTTCTCTTGGGCATGCTAAGTAAGCATTGGAGCCAATATGGAAAAGGCAGAAACGCTTTGGAATCCTTCACGGCTCCGCCAAGCGCCATCAACTGAGCCTGCTCCCTCCCTCCCTCCCGCTGCTGCAGCGCGCCTCCCATAGTGGTCCCATCACAACAATGTCTCCGCTTTCAGTTCTGTTTCTCAAGGCAGAGAGAAAGAGTGAGAGGGAAAGAGAGAGAGAGAGAGAGAGAGAGAGAGAGAGAGAGAGAGAGAGAGAGAGAGAGAGAGAGAGAGAGAGAGAGAGAGAGAGAGAGAGAGAGAGTGAGAGAGAGAGAGAGAGAGAGAGAGAGAGAAGAGAGAGAGAGAGAGAGAGACCGCACTGTTGAATTTCTCACTCGAGGCAGATCATGTTGGTCTTTCCCCCTGCTAAGACCCGTCGGAATAGAACGTAGATCTGAGCAGCTAATGCTTAGAAAATTTCAAAAGGTAATTGATATCTGAAACATGAATCAATAAAAGGCTAACTAAAAGGTTGCCTGTGAGCGTTTAACAAAGTTTAAGGGAGCCAGGGTACAGCCCAGAGGAGGTATTAGTAAGAGCAGTCATCTTCTTATCATGGTTTTCAAATGCACCTTCATCATAGAGAGTGATAAAAGAATCACGCTTAAAATGATCTGTCCGACTTTCAGTCAAAGTAAAAAAAAAAAAACGAGTTGAAAGATGACGTTATCTTTGGCGAAATCATTAGGATTTAGTTTAAAGTGAAAACACATCTCGTCATCTCAAAATGGAGCTGATGAGACCAAACAGTGATCCGACCAAAGAATAATCTTCATAAATGTATCAATAAGTCATCCAAATCTGTTTTACAGGTGTTTAAAAAGTCTGTGAAGATGAAGACCTGTATTTCCTGAGTCGAGAAGAACAGACCCTGATGATTTTGCTGGTCGGTGAAGGCTGTGTGTTCCTGAACACAAAAGACATCCATTGAAAACTGTAAAACAGTTAAAAGTTTTATTTACTGGCCCATTGCTCATAAACGTAGAGAGGAAAACTGGAAAACAAAGGTTGGAGACCTAA
The DNA here is from genome assembly GCF_038355195.1 of Osmerus mordax. Taxonomy (NCBI): domain Eukaryota; kingdom Metazoa; phylum Chordata; class Actinopteri; order Osmeriformes; family Osmeridae; genus Osmerus; species Osmerus mordax. The sequence goes on from NC_090075.1 coordinate 4,954,211, forward strand.
GATGGATGCTTGATTGACAGCAGGAAGCAACTTTGAGCAAGAGGTCTAGGCAGCTGCCAGTCAAAGACAAAACAAATGCAAAAAGAGGAGGAGGGCAGAGAGAGAAAGAAGGAGAGGGGGAGAGAGAGAGAAAGAGGGAGAGGGGGGGAGAGAGAGAGAGAGAGAGAGAGAGAGAGAGAGAGAGAGAGAGAGAGAGAGAGAGAAAGAGTATGGAGAACTCACACATTCCCCTGTCTGTTTTAATAGGATTTCTTCCCTGTGCCTGGGGATCTCATAGTCTCCCAGTGTGAGTCAATCCGTTATTCACTTGCACAACCTGCTCCAGTCATATTTGGAGAGCACCCACGGTGGAGGATAATTTGCCAGCAGCATGCCGAGTTTTGTATGGAAAAATCACAGAGGAATGCTTGCAAATGAGATGATGCATTAGCTAGGATTTCCATAAAATGATTGTTAAATAAAAATAGAGATAAACACCATTTTCTTATTGTATGTGTGTGGGTGTGTGTGTGTGGGAGAGAGAGAAGGTTCAGAGAGATACAGTGTGTGTGGGTGTGTGTGTATGTGTATGTGTGTGTGTGTGGCGAGAGAGAGAAGGTTTAGAGAGAAAGAGTGTGTGTGTGTGAGAGAGAAAGTTTTAGAGAGAGAGAGAGTGTGTATGTGTGTGGGTGTGTGTGTGTGTATTGGTGATACTTGCAGCACGGAACGGATCTCTTTTAGTATTTCGAAAAGAATTTCAGGTATTTAAATGTTTGTTTAAATCCAGGTCAGCTAATTGTACACTCAGTATTTATAAAGATATGGAAACATATACTAATTTTGCATGGTCAACGTTTTCTCACAAGGGAAAACTAAGAATTTTATCTTCCTTTTCTGTTTTCGTTAAACTCCCAAAATAGTCATTTCAGGGATTGGGCGAGTTGATAAACGCTCAACCAAGAAGCAGGTCTGACTCATTATACATGCCCAGAGGACAACTTAACACCTCGCTCCCTCCATAAGATCACATATCTCTACCTTCATCTTGTTTCTTGTCGTTTTATTTCTTTTCGGTCATTTAATCTCTTTCTCCCTCCCTTTGTAAGTCAGCGCTATTACAACGCCCGTGGGATAGGGCTCCATAGCCTGGAATATAAACACTTCTGCAGCTGGAGGAGGATGAGGAAAAAAGCAAGATCAAAAGATAATATCTATAGAGGACCCCCCCCCCCTCACCCCCCCCCCCACCCCCCAGCCCCCCTCCTCCTCCAGTAACCATAGCCGTGGTGGACCAGTAAAGACAGGGAATGTTGGAATCCCCCTGTGGTGCCGCCTGCAGTAAAAACAGACCGGGGTCTCTCCTCCCCGTCGTCCTCCTCCGCCAGGCCACTAATGCGGCCAGCAGGCTGGCAGGGCGCTCTGCGATGGCGGAGGAGGACGACGGGGAGGAGGCGGTGGTCTCTCTGCGAGACGTCTCCTACAGCACCAGAGCAGGCATTCATTTCACCGCCTTCCATCTTCCTGCTCCTGCACTAACTCAATAATTTACAACAAAAGACCTTTTCCCGACGTATAATGAAAGCACCGGGCTTATTTCTAAATTACAAATGTGCCCCGGTAAGGTTCCGTGTGTCACGGAACACTAAGCAGATTTCCGAACTGCTGCATTATCCAAGGTCGTGAAGGACAGACAAAATGAAATTCATGGGCTCATTGGAACTAATTGAAATGATCAGGGCAAGTGGGGTTAGGATTTCAGGAAGTTTGGAAGGGAGCAGTTGCGATAAACCTGCATTTGTTCCGTGAAGTCCACAGGCAACTGAAGCGCACACATGCACTCACTCACACACACACACGCACGCACGCACGCACACACAAACATAAACACACACACACACACACACACAGAAGCTAGAGTAAACAGGAGGGTCTAGCAAAAGCAACCGTGAGCTTAAACCTCACATTACTGCAACTAAGAAAGTTTACTTTCATACAGAAATATGTGCGCACATCCCCAAATGTTCCTAAAGTTGTAACGTGCGACTGTACGTGAGGCCACCAGGTACAAAACACGGAGGGAGACCGAATGAAACTCAACTTAAGAGTGGATGTAGGATCTGACCACATCACACAATGGGACAGTTCACTTACACATACACGGAAGTGGGCTGAAGCCAAAGGAAATATCATAAACCCATTTATAGAATCAGCAGCTGTCCAGACCAAAATCATAACCTTTTATGAATTCATCTGAAAGCCATTGCCGAGCTCATCACTTTTCTTTTGCCTTGTCAGATACAGAGCCCAATTATCCCAACCTGACAACATGAACAGACTTAATTCCACCCAGACTAGAAGTCTCTATTCCATAATAAAAAAAAAAAAAAAGAATATCTCCTTCAACGCTCTAACTGTGCGTATCCCCGTCCGCCATGACGCCCCAAACGTTCCGATCGCACATCCATCTTCCCAGCCTTGGCGTGTGCTTAAGGCCCCAAAGCACCAAGGTGGGTTTGCGTTCAGCCCCAACAATTGCAGACTTGTGTGGTATGTGGGAGCCAGGCATTAAGGCCCAGAGGAAATGGCTTCACTCAGCACCTGGCCGTGGAAGGAACCCTTTACACCGTGTGGGGCGATCAAAGCACTGCCCAAGTCAGGGAACTAATAAAAATAAAGAAATACTACCTTAAAAAGTCTGGAGAGAGAGAGAGAGAGCACCGAGAGAGAGCACCGGAGAGGACTGGAAGCAAGAAAAAGCAAGAGAAGAGGTATAAGGAGAGAAGAGAGGTAAGAGTGGGACACAGAAATAAGCGTTGAAACAAGTACAAGAGAGAATGGAGAGAGAGACGGGGAACAAAAACAGACGTCGGTGAAAGAAAGAAGCCAGTTGGAGGGGAAAAAAAGGGGGGGGGGGAAGTGACCAAAGCAGACATTGGATTCTCCGGGGGTTTCCGTGGTGACGGGTGGCGAGCATTTGGGGAGCTGGAGGAATGTGGCGTGTGGCCTTGCGGCCTGAGCGGAGGGGACCCAGAGAAAGCAAAGAAAGTCCCCGAAGACACTGTAGCTCAAACATCCTGACTGGAGGTCAGGGCTTCATCTGCAGCCCCAGACTGGTGTGACGTACACCCGAGAGTCCTCGTTCTCTTTTCAGAGGTGAATTTCACAGTGCGAGATTGTATCTTGCCCGACCAACCGACAGCAATTCAGGCCGAAAGCTGGCTATGCACAGACACGCCATGACATCTTCCAGCCTGGTGTAAACGTGTTAGCACCAAAGGAAATGTTGATTTTTCAAAGCTGTCGAAAGAGGCTGGTGAAACATCTTATTACTTTTTCAACACGCCTCACTCGGTCATCACCACTGCAGTCTCAAACTCCTCACTTCACCTCAGACCAGTGAAGTCGTGTACACTTCATATCAAAGCCTTTCATACACTTTTATTTTGGTGAAGGGTGACAGGACAGGCAGGGAGAACGAGAGAACGAGAGAGGCAGACATGCAGCAAAGGTCCAAGGCAGGATTCGGACCTGAGGGAAGGCTACAACCTACTTGACTCGTGCACTTATCTGATGAGATACCGGGGCATCCTATATGTATTTTTAATATACATATAGGCTTTAGTTATGCGTTAACATCCAAACACAACATAGTCAATGGTAAGTGCAAATCGTGTGTGCCTCCAACTTATTAATATATGACCTGACCATGCCTGTGGACCTGACCTGAACACTGAAGAGGTGAGACCGAAATTCCACAACAACAAACGGTCTCACGGTATAAATATTAATCCTGTCTTAAATATTCCAGTTTCCAGTGACATTTGCATACTTCTTTGATCACATTCGTACGACACTCCTTTTTTCTCCGAGATTCCGCTGGCTCCGTGTTACCACTGAAAGATTTATGCGGGCTGTCTGCGGAGTCTCCACAGCTGTGGGACGAGGATTGAACCGCTAAGCTGTAGGACAGCGAGGGTGGAGGACCTCGCACAGCCACAAACGCAGGTCTGGTGTGTGTCAACATGCACGCAAGTCTTACTGTGACACCCACGGCTGGAGCAGCTGCTCCCAGCATACAATGCGTGTGTGTACGTGCGCGCGCGTGTGTGTGAGTAAGTGCGTGCGTCGAACTACTTCTGTGGAGAATCTCAAGCCGTCTAACTACTTCTGCGGAGAATCTCGAGCCTGTCAGTGCTGTCTCTTTCCGGAACAGCAGCCAAAACCATCTCTGTGTCCCTCAGTGTGGGCGAGGAAGAACAGGGCACCCACACTCTCCTTCCCATCAGGCCCTCACCACGTACCCAGAATATGTCGCATCTGTTCGTGTCTGCCTGTTCAAACTGGCATCCGACCAACATGTCTGTCTGGCATGTCTGTCTCTTTCTGTCCTAAAGCTGCATATTTTTACTTTTACTTTTTACTGTCAATTCCCTGCTGTAGGCAGGGCATTAACCACAAAAGCAGGCCTCTCTTTTTTTTCCTTTCATAGGCTAAGTGCATGTAAACTCTGCTTGGAAACAGAAAAACAGACGGTGTTGCTATGTGCGATAACCAATGCATTCTACTTCAATGGCTTAAACATTGTGCTTTGCCCACCCTAAAGCAACGCGTGTTAATTAATGTTTTGTTTTGTTAGTAAATTGTTACGTTCGACTGATGTTTTCAAAGACGTTTGGAATATGGGCTTCATTTGAGAGTCAATCCTTATTTAGTGACTGTATTCATATCACTGTCTTCCAAACTATTTGCATTTCCATTCTCTCTCCTCAAACTTCCAGTTTTTTGAAAAATGGAAAACATGGCAATCCGAAAGGCAATTAACCAACCTGTGTTCGATGCCAAAATTTGGTGAGTCAGGCATTCTGTTGCCCCCGTCATGTCTGCTGGGCTGATGGCAGCAGTGCCTCCCTGGTGCTGATCTGACATGTTTCCAGGGTGCAGGCATGTCAGGGGCAGCTAATAGGGTCCTAAAACACAGAGCCTGGAGTCAGATGTCAGAACAGCGAACATGCCCCTCTGCATCTCTAGCATAGGCTCCCCCTTCCCCGTGCTACCCAAGCCCCAGTCCCACACAGAAAGCACTGGAGAGACTAAGTACTAACCTCCACCAAACTCTCTCCCCCCAACTGCTACAATTAAGAGGTGATTGACAACGAACGCCGTTTTTTTCTTCTTCTTCTCTCTCACTCAGTCTCTCACATAACATCCTTTTGACTTCAATCACGTCTTGACTGTTTGAGGCGAGCTGAGGTAGATCTCCAAAAGAAAAAACGCTATTTGAATTTTATTTCATCGCCCGCCCCCTGAACTGTCGGCGAGGTGCCACCCTTGCTCTCCATTTATCTCCCCGCTAGACGGGATTATGACACCCTGCTGATGCACTCGCCAGCCGACACAAATTGGATATTTAGTGTTAAACGTCAAGGTGAAACGACCTTGTCTTCAGAGTGTCGGCCGAATCTGAGTTAGACAGGAGGACACACAGAGTTTCTGATCCATCTGTTTATCTTCTTCACAGCATCAATGGGTGTAGATTCACCCGTTTTTAAGGTATTGTGGCATTGTTTTAGCTTTCCCAATATTCATTTGATATTTAAGGAATCTTTTTCTGAGAGATTTGTCTTTGAGGTATGGAATGTAGGGTGTAGGTTGATGGTTGCGAGACTACTCTGACAAGTAGATACTCAACATGGTACCATGTACCTATCATATTGCGAGTTTCGTGGAGAGATGTATTCGTGCCCAAAGGGCATTCTTATTAATATGCTCAAACCTTGCACACACAGGGTCAACTGTGTGTGTATGTACTGTATGTGAGTTCTATTTTGTGTGAACTTCAGCACACTGCTCAGTTGAGTGAAATTTGTTCAGCCCAGAACATGTAGACCTCCAAAGTCTATCAAGGTTCCTCTCCAGTACATCAGATCAAATCCTGTGGTGAAGAAAATACCAATCGATGCAAGAACTCTTCAAAACTGGAGGATTTTGGAAGCTGTCAGGTTGGAACTTTTTCACAGCTTTAGCATTCTTCGATAAGTGTACAGTACGTTTGAAATACATTCATTCTCGGCAAGTTAAAGTGGGGCTACTGTGGAAGATATCCATCACTAGAAGTCAACACCATGGCAACGTGGAAAAATGCAACTCACAGATTTCAAATGACCCTCGTTAAAAAACATCAAAACATCTTGAACATAGATAGGAAGCACAGGTGAACAGGCTAAACTGGCTTAAAGACTGAGCCCCTGTTGCACTCACATTCTCCTTACAGCCCTAACCCCCAGAATTACAACTATTTACCTTATTTTGCTGGTTGAATAAAGGGGTCGGGGGGGGGGGGGGGGGGTTGAAGGGAGATGGGGGGAGTTAAACGAAAGCATGAGACCCCTCTCCCCCACCTCCCTCGCCTTCAACCCCAGCAAACTCCCCCGTCAGTGTTTAATCACAACTTCAAAGTGTAATTGGCCTTTTCATCCATCTCTGTAGGGACGGAATGGTAATGAGGGAAGACAGGTCTTAAGATTAATTGGCTCGCCTTTATAGTCGCTGCTAGCCCTGGGTTGGGAGAGATCGTTCCCCTTGCTCCTCACCCCCCCCCCCCCGCCCCTCCTCCTCTCCCCCCCTGACACATCTGTGACTCATTATCTGGGGTCCCCCCCCCCCACCTGGGCTGGTAAAACTCGGCAAGGACCACAGGTCTGGATCAACCTCTATCCTCCCCCCAGGCTTATTCCAAGCAGTGTGCCCCTGCTCACCCCTGTGCCGTGTACACGCCATGCAACAACCCTTCCTCTATTAACCTGTGGTGGTTGGCCCTGGACACCAAGGGCAAAGGTAAACTATTTAAAGCAGAGAAGGAACAGGCTGGAAGCCACCTGGCCTGGAAACAATGACAACAAGGATCGTTAGCAAGATGAAAAAGAACTTTTTCAGAGGAACTTTGATTTGTGGTGTCTACCGAAACTGTATCGTCACAGATTAAAATCGGCCAAGAGAGAATTCCATGAACGTAACGTATTGATATGTGACTTTGTTGTTGGCGGATCATCTGAGAGACCTGATGTTGACACTGACTATCGTAGCAGTCCGTCCAAGCAGTCCATCCAAAGCACGTCCTCATCTGTTCTCCGTATGATCACCATCTGACCCCCTCTGACGCTTAATCACTGCACTTTCTACATGCACTGTTTGTACATAGCTTCGGATAAAAAGCGTCTGCTGGACGAATCAAACGTCAAATGTTGATGCCGTTCTTCCAAGACCCCCTTCCTCGTGTCCCTCACCGCAGCCACTTGACATCGAGCCTCGCGGTCAGGCGTTGCCCTCTCTCCTGGGCACCCTGGCCCAATCTCGGCCTGTATCAGTGATCTTTCACGAAGGTTAGCTATCATCCCACGGCAGGATCTCAGGTCTGGCCGAGTTGCTTCATCGGCGTGTGTTGCTGAGGGGAGAACGAGAGGAGGAGCTCTCAAAACTTCCTTCAGCCATGGTGCACCGAGAGAACTTCAGCTGTGATTTGTTTTTTTTGTCTGGAGGGTTTGAGGAGTTTGTTTATGTACAGAATATAAAAGAGTACGTATAGTTGATTGTGCATTTGTTTGTGTGTGTGTGTGTGTAATGACAAGATATTTCCCTCTGGCTGAGGTCAGAATGCTAATTTACCCAAGATTCCCAGCCCTCCCTTTCCTTTGCCCTCCCAAGGTGATTGGAGATTCATACAGGGGTCTTTGGGAGTTAGCGAATAAGATGGGAAAGGAACAAACAGTCATCGTCATGTAAAGCGCACATGCCATTTCCACACAACACCCCCCCCCCCCCCCCCCCCTGCCCACCCCCAAGGCCAATCTCCCTTCATTTCTGCCTTCTCGCCCCCACTTCAAACACTCAATCACCGGGTACTTTGGATTACAGGAGACAAATTTCAAAACACTTGATTCAAAAAAACAGCCTCTCTCCAGTCGCCTATGAATTATTAATTCCATTTCCCCCTCATCTACGTAGTTTGTTTCAGAGGGAAAAGTGCAGGACTATGGGGGGGGGGGGGGGACCGGTCATTGTGTACCAGGTTGCGTGCTGAGCCACTAAATGAATTATTGGTATAACAAATACCCTTGCCTACATCCCTGCTGTTTGTAAAGCATCTCTAGCCGGTTTGTGAAAGATCACAATCTCTGTTGAACAACTTAGTTCTCATAACAACCCCTTAAAAAAAACACCAAAGTGACTATAATTATCGAAAGTGGATTTTAACGAGGGACAATTGCATCGAGATTACTAATGGACGACAGTTTTTTTGCAATGTATGTGTGCACCATCCTCTAGAAACATTGCTCGGTTCAGCCGAAACATGGACTCAGATGTTGGGGAGTGTCGAGTGAACATTAATACATCATCGTTAAACATTAGCAATTTGCGACCATTTACAGCGTCTGAACACACACCATATGTCCATTAGCGGTCTAAGTTACCTAACTGACAGAGTCTGTCTTTCTCCACAAACCCAAACATTGCCTTCCTAAGACGCCGCGTCTGTTGTGTCTGTGCGCCTGTGACAGAGTATGTTAGTGTGCACTGTGCAACGAGGGCCCTGGGTTCAAGAGGTCTTTCCATTTTTCACTCAGCCTCAAGTCTCTCTGACTTCATTGAAAGGGCAAAATGGTTTAACGAGTGGGAAAGAAGCAGTCAGTCCCGGAGGGAGACTTCCTGTTGCCCTCAGAGAGCAGGGGGGGGAGGGGGGGGGGCTAAGTTGCCATGGAGTATCCCTACCATGACCACTCAATGACCTGCAAGCCTCTTGTGTACTTCAATCCCCTGAAACCCTAAAGTCAACATTGATAATGTGAGCCACGACCAGGAAAGAGAAAGGGGATGGTGGGATATGGAGGCCGCAGGATGAATAGTTGGACAGAACCTTTTCTAATAAAACTCTTTGGCCTGAATTCTTCTTTTTTTTTTTATCTAGGGTAGCTATGTGGAGAATTGGAGAAACCAGAGTGCGGTACAGATGTGGAGAGGACATCTATTGTGTCAGTGTTTACTTACATTGTTCTCCTTTTTATTGAGAGAAAAAGGGAATAACTTACACGCATTGAATGCAAAGGACCTCAAACACTTGTCATTGCTAATCCTAAACCTAACCCTATTGTAAGAATGAGGGCCATTCTTTCTGGTATGGCGGGCGCCATACTGGCAATTACAATTCATCATTATAAGTCAATCATTGTTCTCAACAGCATCATAGACATGTGTCAGACTCAAACGTATAATTTTTAAACAATTGCTGAATTCACACAGGGTCTACATGAGCTTAACAATGAAGGTTTTACCTTCAAGTCAATCTGAAGTTGTACTAAAGCAAAAAGCCTAGACCAAGATTGGCCCTAATTGCTTGCTGTAAGTACTGAACAGCAATAAAACGCAATGAGCCATAATGTTAAATGGCACATAATTGTTCACAGCTGGTTTTAACCTTTTGATATTGATACACAGATATCAAAAATAACTATTCTGTTAAGCTCCTTATTGTATCCAGAATGCAGAGCACACATATTTGTATACTGTACATGTAATTCTGGTGGCATTGTTTGATTACAATCAGTCAGCGTGTAATTTTTTTTAAACGTTGAGAAAATCCAATGAAAATTATTTAGTTGAAGGTCTTAAAATGTGTGTCTGATGAGACACTCGTGTTTAGGACAAGTCTTTTTTCCCTTCCTCTAACCAATCGCTAAAAATACGATGGTTCTACAAGATAACAAATGAACTCATGAAGTAAAATTTGTGAAAAGTGAATAACAATGTTTTTGTCGCTATTTAGACTACAGCTCTAGACGCATGCCTAGATAAACACTCACACAACCACACTGTCATTAATTTGACATACCTGACAAGTTAGGGAATACTACACTTTGACATTTGCCAATGAAATGTGAGATCACTTATTGATGGTGTGTTTTAGTGATGGATATGAGTGAAACTGCAAACAGCGACGGTTGGCTTTAATGGCGTTCTGCCATTGGAATTCAGTTGTTGGAATGCAAAGACGGGATCTCACTCCTGTAACACAGTGGTACTTTAATCAAATCGACAACAAAAGCAAATATTTATTTTACTCTCCCAGCGTCTCTACCGTGCACATCTATTTAAATGTAAATGAAGAAAACTTTCCCCGGCTTTTACCATCTTCAATGAGGTCTGCTCTCCTATTCAATTTGATGGTTACTGTTGATCCTGAATTTAGTTTGCCCATGGCTGTTTTATCCATTTCACAGTTAGCTCTTGTTTAATCTAATCTGATGCTTGTAGGAAAGCAGACTGCTTTATGCAAACTGTTGCTCTCCAATTCCCACAGATTTAAGTCCCTAAATGCTGTTTCTGTGCACCAAATGAAAACATAAATCAACTCATTCTCTCTCTTTTCTAAATAATAGACCTATACTGTATTGATATATAAAAAAATGCAAACAGGGCAATTCAATCCAAAACAGACTTTAAACCTCTCACAATGTTTCCACGGCCTGCTGGCGACTGAATGCAAAGAACGACCAATACCTGTGATTTTTCCTTACAGTTGAGATGACTGGATTATAAAAAGCAGAGTCACGTTAAGTAACAGGTGGCAGAGATCTGTGAATGTAACTGTACAGAGACTGGATAACGATATCAGGGACAGATTACGTATCATTTAGGGATTTCGGAGATGGGGAAGAGCCCAAAGAAATTAAATAGGATTTAAACGTTGTTGTTTATTTCCCCTTTTGCACCTGTGATTCATGATCATGCCTCTCTCTAACCTAAGGCACGACCCACCCTAAATGTGTCTCCCACACAGTAAGAAACTCTTCCTGTTGAATTAACAGTGATAATATTACTATTCTCCCGAGCGTTGACTTAAGTGTGTTCAGATCTCAGTTGATTTGTTTTCCATGTGCAAGACTGCCTATTTAGGAAATGGGAATCTGTACAGGAGGTTTGGCTTACAATCAGTTATTCTGACAGTTTGGGGTTGCTGCTTCCCAGTGTATTGGACTCGTGGCTATTCCTGCTACCTTTCAGAAGTATCAGGAATTCTGTCGTTGGAAGTCATCAAATCTTTTTTTTTTTTTTGACAGACTTATGTGAGAACCGTTCACTGGACATCCAGTTCTGTAACGCACATTGCATATAGAAGACGGTCCTGTTGCCTTTTCGTAACATTTTGGATTCATACATGGAAAAAAGAAAACCTGTTTTGCACAGCTCACATCCAGTGCCAAGGATCAAATTTCCGTGCCTGAAGCACCCTCATTCATTGAATGGAGATGAAACATCTGCTTGCACTTATGAACTGGTTCAGTTTGCATAAAAAGATACCGAAATAAATGAGGGAATGGAGAGAAGAGAGACAGTCAAGACATGGGAATGTTCAGTGTTTCTCCAAGCACAAGAGGGGAAGTTGTAACTTACTATTTGCACAAGCATCATGATACCCGTCCCATAGCAGTATTCTGTCCTGAAACTTTCAAACATCCTGACATTTATGACGGCCCTCAATCTTGATTTTGTGTGTGTGTGTGTGTGTGCGTGTGTATATGTGTGTGACCATTGCTTCTCATTGGCTGCACCTACACATGAAACATTCCTCTTTTCTCTTGCTCCTCTCTTCTCCCTGCGCTCAAACTTTCCCTCTCCCACATTGAGCACAGATGGTGCTCATTAATAAAGAAATCCAGGCCTTCACCCTCTTGTGTTAGAGAGGGAGAGAAGGAGAGCACAGGAAAAAAGGCTCCAATGAGAATCAGCTGGCCGAAATGCAGGATCAATTAGCGGCAGATTGTCTTGCTCTTGTTAATTATGCTAAAATATGTGTTAAGCGGAGGGAATTACCGTGGCAAACAGAACGCATTGGAACTGCTTACATCTGGAGAGTGTGTGTCCTAGGGTTGAAGAAAGGTAGAGAGCCATTGGCTTCAGGAACATGCATGCGGAGGGCTTGTTCAAAGCCGAGGGTGAAAAAAACGAAAAATCTTTTAGTCTTAGTGTTGTTCATCAGGACTCCATGGCTGAAGCTATCAGCATTGCAATGACCATGCATTTGAGGTTAGACTGTTCTGATGAGAGTTTACCTGCCATCTTATCAAAACAGCCACTGGATGAAAAACAAAACGCTTAAACTATCTACCTAGATTGACTAAATGCAGGTCACACATTTTTTTTTGGTCTCTTTTGCCAAACACTCTGGAGTCTGAATTTTCCTCTATCCACCCATGTGTGTGGTGGTATAACCGATCACTGGCACCTTAAGGAGAAGCACTCTGGCGGAGTGAACGGGGCTACAGATTGCCAGTCACGACTCGCCCTGAGTGAGCCAGGCTACCAGTCGCTCTCTATCTCTTTAGGCGACGCCCGCGGTGCCGTGTCTCGAAGAGCCGGCAGTGCTGAAGCCCCTTCTCGCTGGGGGCCTCGCAGGGCCCCAGCTGCTGCCTGTTTGATTGTGAAAAGGTCAAGAGGAGCTTTGTGGTATCTCACACGCTCCCCTGTTTAAAAGACGACGATGCACAAGAGACACTCGGTCCACGCTGGCAAACAGGGAACAGAGATGAGGAATGATACAGGCAGAGAGCCACGGATTACTAATCAGTCTCAGTTTTTTTTTTCTTTTTTTCTATTACCGGTTCCCCAAGGGAACTTTTAAAGTCCCGCTGTTATAGAGTGGCAAAGGTACTTCATCCGATAATTGGCCATGAGGGCGGTTGTATCTTTTGCATTAGTTGTTTATTCACATGGAATTTATATTCATCTAACGGTCTATGCTCCCATTAACAGAACTAATAACAATGGCATCGATGGTCATTACCAGGGTACCTGTGCCAGAGATGCATGGAAGGATGAAAGGAAATCTTTTAATTGACGACATACAAAGGACCCAGCTGGAAACAGTTGAGTTGGCCCTTTCAGGTTTCTGCTATGAGTCTGTGACTGTAGGCCTTCCTGTGTACAGTTCACATCCACCAACTATGTTTACTGTTTTGTTTATATTGTTGATGTAGTTGGTGCTGCTTGTTTACCATCCGATACAGGAAAACCTTCAGTTCTGACTATTCCATCCTGTTCAAAAGGGATGACAAAAAAAAGATAGAAATGGTTATTTTCCACAACTAAGAGATCCTCGTTTTTTGGAAACGGTATATAAAAGTTTCACCACCTTTTAATGGTCAACAACTTCTGCTTATACCATGGTCTGGGTGAATACTCGATTCTGATTGGCTGCAGGGGTGTCCATTATCGGGTGATAACGGACACCTCGTCGGGCATTATCCCTTACCATAACCTTTTGAACTCCACAGGTGCACTGCATAAGTCACCACTCCAGCTAGTCAGTGTACTGTATACATAAGCCCAGAGGGTTGCTGAAAGTACAAAGTAAAATGACATACAGTGCTGTTGCAGATGGCCATAGAACTGCGGTACAGGGCTTCTTCTGAATACAAATAAGGGCCAAGAGCCCTCATGATTTCTACAAAAGAGATGTGGGAAGGGAAAAACGTCAATTGTAACTGGGGGGCGGGGGGGACCGTCTCAATACACCCTCAATTACCCCATCGGCCCTTTGTCGGTCTCCCCGGGTTACCAGTTGATGGCTCGCTATGAGGTACCTGCTGCATTCACTGCTATCAAACCTCATTTCCTGAACGCCGTACAATTTTCCCACCCCTGTTTTACTCTTCTCCATCTCCTTTGAAAGAAACGAGTCGACGAAGGGTCAGAGAAAGAACATATCTACAATGTGGTCGTTATGTTTATGATTTGCTTGAATTAAATTGCCTCGTTCAGTCACTCATGAATTAATATCACAGCAGGATGAAAGTCGGTCAGAGAAGAGCGACAGGAAGAGGAGAAGCTAGTGGTTTAGAAGTCAAAATCAAACTCCGTCAAAATCAAACAAATGCTACTTTTAGGGGAAGCTTTATTTGTTGTGAAATTATCAAACACCGAAACATTTCTTAAATTATCTTGCCTCTGAACACTTACCAGAGGTAATTTGGTACATGACAAGAGTCAATTCTTTGATTGGAAACGTTTTTTTTCCTGGGCAAAAACGTAATTGTCATGCATCACAGAAAAGTACTAAGTGGGAATTCCATCATTAATCTTGAAAGTCGAATCCTTCAATTAGGAGTGATTAAAACCGCTGGGCTCTCTGGCAAATGTTGCAATGTTTGTAACAAGCATCCATTAAGAAAATATTCAAAAGCAGGAGATTTTCTCAAAGAATTATGGTGACCTTTTTTTCTTTTTCTTTACTACAAAACGGCGTACTGTATCAACATTAGACTGCAACTCACTTTAATCAAACACACTGTAAACAATGGCCAAGAGTTTGTCGTAGATTGAAACAGCAGTTATCACAGCTCGATAATGATAATGTATTCACTTGGTGGTTCAGCCTACAGCGCAGACATCTCACACTTTAAGCCAGAGCTATTTCCACTATAGACAAAAAGCTTTATTTGAGTTTTTTTCCATTTAACCTCCATAGCTTGTCTTTGCCAAAACAGGTACATTTCATACAGTATGAAATCAAAACATATTTTCATCCACATTAAAACCAACTAAAAAGGAAATGATTGGATAACCACACCATGTTCTTCACCTTAAAAAAAAATACAGGACTACAAGTACCAGAATGCATTGTGATACAAGCAGGAAAACAACAACAACAATAGCAAACGGCTGACTTCTCTAGACTTGTTTGACAGTAGAGACTGGTACCATCCTCTCTCTAGTAATTCAAGGGTCTACGTTATAATTTCATATCACATATGAATAATTTGTTCTGCTTTTTTTTTTTTAAAGGAAAGTAAAAAATAACATGGAATAAAGTAAAATATAAAAGTTGTATTCATGTTAGGTCTCATGGTTTATGTTTGTGTTCCTTCTGATCTTTCCAGCGAGCTCTCTGTGACACTTGGGTCACATCTTGGACTGCAGGCAGGAACGCTCACGCGAGTTTCTCACACGTCACATGTCCCTGGTTTTCCTTAAGAGTCCATCTCATAAGTAGAAGTGCTACAGAGTTCTCAAACTCCTACTGGAGTGGTTCTGAGGATCCTTCCGACTACAGAGTGTGGGCGAGGCCCGAGTCCCTAGATCTGGCACAGTGCATGATGGGA
Source organism: Osmerus mordax (assembly GCF_038355195.1). Lineage (NCBI taxonomy): Eukaryota > Metazoa > Chordata > Actinopteri > Osmeriformes > Osmeridae > Osmerus > Osmerus mordax. The sequence continues at coordinate 4,969,342 of NC_090075.1, forward strand.
ATTCTCAATGTCCATTTCCCCTCGAAAATGCTCGGCCCTCCTTTCCTGGACTGACCCGCCGGGGTCAGGGTGACGGCACCGTCGTCGCGGCGACGGGACGCAGCGGTCACAAACTACAGTATGCCCCCTCTCGCGAGGAGAACCTCACATTCATACCAATGAGAGGGAGACGGAGAGAAATAAGGGTGTGAGGGGAGGGGGGAATTTGAACGCAAGACCTGAATTTCACAAAAACACAATTCACCACATGATGTCCCCCTTAGACTCAGCACTGCAGCTTTCGACACAAAGACTCAATAATTGAATTCAGCACCAGTGGAAAAAAGGCCATTTTTGATTGGTTTGTTTTGTTTTGTATGTAACATTCTTTTTTTTTTTTTTGTATGACAAAAAAAGAAAAATTTGTTCTTAAAAATCTACAACTGCCCTCTCTGTAAAGAAGCCGACTAAAGCCTCAGTCTAGGTTAAGCTGGACGGCCTGTTTCAAGAGTCTTCAAGAGTCATGACTCAGGCCCACTCCCTCCTCCCCCCTCCCCAGTATAAAAGTTAAACAAGTGTCTTTGGCAGATTTACAGAAAAAAGGTCCTATCCTACTCTAGATTGCTACTCAAAGAAATGATCAGGATGTTGAACTGGGCAGAGACTCACAGAACGACAGAGAAAGAGAGAGAGGGAGAGGGTGTTGAAGGAGAGAGGGAAAGAAAGAGAGGAGGTAACTAGACATGACAAATAAAGATACTATGACTATTGTACACTGGGCAACATAATGAACATGTACAGATGGAGAATATTCTGGCATAATCAAAGCACAAAGACACTGAAGAGAGACAGTCTGTGGATGGAGGAGTTGAGACGACTCGCGAGGCATTGCCGACGGCATAAGCGGCATGGATCAGGGGTCAGTGAACACGGAAATTCTGTTTACAATGCCCACTTCCTGCTCAAGGCTGTTTTTATAACGTCTTTACAGAGGCTCCTCTGGTCCTTGGTAACTCCTCCCTCTCTGGATATGAACCGTGGACCGAGAGGTCAAGGGTTGGCGATCTTGAAGCAGGGGTTCTAGCAGGAGGGAGGGGGGGGCTGTCCAGATGGTGCCTGCTTGTAGAGTTGGGGGTGATCAGTCCAGGGGTGACTCACGGTGGGAGTGGAGGGTTGGTGGGTCCCCTTTCCAGAGAGGGAAGAGGCTGCAGACTAGGCGCAGGGTGGGGGGGGGGGGGGGCGGTTTAAGCAGGGACGGAGGGAGGCGGTGGGGGGGCTGCGTTTTGGGGGGGTGGGGGGTGGGCGTCCAGGGCCCATGCTGCTATGAGGAGGCCAGGAGAAGAGTCAGCAGCACGGCCAGCAGGAGGGCCAGGCGGGGCACGGCCACGCTGCAGCCACCACCAGCGCTGTCATCTGTTAGGAAGGGCTCCGGAGACTCGTACACTGAGTCATCTGAGAGAGATAGAGAGGTGGGAGGGAGGGAGGGAGGGAGGGAGGGAGGGAGGGAGGGAGGGAGGGAGGGAGGGAGGGAGGGAGGGAGGGAGGGAGGGAGGGAGGGAGGGAGGGAGGGAGGGAGAGCAAGTGAGAGGGAGGGAGAAATAATAATAAAAAAACGATGAATAGAAATCCAGGCAGAGAGAGGGGGGGTGGAAGGGAGAGGCAAAGAGGGGGAGAGGGAGAAGTGAAAAGGCAAGGGAGAGGGAGAGAGAAATAAAAAAATAAAAATATACATGGAGAAACAGAGGGAGGTGAGAAAGGGGGGACAAGCCACAGAGGGTGACAAGGAAGATGGGAAAGAGAAGAGATGGGAAAAATAAAGAGAGGTTACACTTGAGATGACAAGCAATCATATACAGAAATCTATGCAGTTTCATTCATACTAAATGTAGCGGAAAGCACTACTGTATATTGGGGCCTTTTTTGTTATTTTCATCTCTGTGACCCAGATAAGGTCCACCGCCAGTCTGCGACGGCAACGTTGTTTACACCCATCAGTCTGACTGTCATCTCCGCGGTGACAAGGGCAGAGCGACGGCCGCTCAATGTCAGTTACAGCTCTCAGCGAGAGTCTTGCCTGACGACGTGAGGCAGAGTGGCGGGGAGGCGTGAGGCAGGGCCTAAACTATGCACTTGAACACCGTTTATGACACCTCCGCTTTCTCCGTCGAGCACCTGGACTTTTGGCTCTTCGAACTGGTCCATTTTTTTTTTTTTATACATTTTTTACCTACCTAGGTATGTAAGAAACTTAACCCAAACACTTCAAAATAAACATTTTTTTTAATACAGCTCCTTATGAAAATACAGGCTTCTACCCAGCGCTACATACCGTAGTGTAGCGAGGGAAATTATGGTAATGGTTTGGACAGAGTAATAAGACCAGGTTGCTTGAATCAGAAAGGGTATGGAAGACGGGTTATTCTAAACCATTCTGTTATAGTAAATATGCACATATATATATATTTATATTTCCCAGTCACCAAACCCACACAGGATAGTCACTGCCTATGGAAATTAAATTCAGACTTCCAACCTAATCCACACTGAAATACTCCTATAAATCCTGAATAAACCACACAATCCAATAACCGCTTTCCCCCAGCTATTCAAACAGTCACAGAAATATATTATTTGCGCAGACAAGGTTTTTGTTTAAAATAAAAAAAGCCTGACATTGTGCAAGAAATCCTTAGTTGTTCTATGAAATGTCTTCAGGTGAAACTATCTGGATTGCATTGAAGAATATATGTTTGTGATTGCATGCCATTGTTATTAACAGGCTCTAGCCATTGTTAAAGACCAGTCTATATATTGAAAATAACAAAGCACCTATACCAATATACAGATAATGTACGTTTATCAATCTCCCTATTGTGTCTTCATTGAGCTTTTATTTTCATAGAATGACATGCTTTTACTGTATGACACCGAACTGTGTCCAACACAAGACCTTGGCTGTACAAAATGTCTGGCAGAAGAACATAAAACGAGGTTGGACAAATTGGACTGAGCAGCGAAGGAAACTGTTAATTATAATACTCTGTAATAAAAATACTAGTCAGACTTACAATTGACATAATTGTTTTAACAGCCCTGTGATTGATCATCTTAAACACATTTGTTCACAATTACACAGAGATAATGGATTGACGCGAGAGGTAAGGTTATACTGGAAATTACAACCACCAAACTTAAGCCCAAGGATATTACTCTGCAAATGACACTGTTCCAAATATTGACACAGTAGTCTGAACTGTGAAGGGAGTTTAATACCTTCCTTTTCTCCAAAGGCTTTGTACAAATAGCTCGAAACGAATGAATGCCTTCTGTGGTCCAGTACGGAAAACACATCTGCAGCATGATGACTCTTAATTTTGACAATGTTGTTGGGGCCGAATGCCTTTGAAAATCCTGGGTACACACTGACAACTAGATTAAAACGCACCCCTGTTTCAACTTGATAATATCACACCTACAGTAAGCTTACATATAGCTCTAACATGTTTTTAATCCTTCCTTGCCATCTGTGCAGCTTTGCCATGTAAACCTGTTGGGTCTGTACACCGTCTCTAAGGCCGCAACTTAAGAAGATACACAATCCAACTGACACAAAGGAACTGTGGCTCATATCAACAATAACCCAAAGCTCGACTTGAGAGCAAGCCACATACAAACTCCCAAGTTTACAACCGATACCTTCTCCATTTAGTCATTTATATTTACATTTAGTCATTTAGCAGACGCTCTTATCCAGAGTGACTTACAGTAAGTACAGGGACATTCCCCCCGAGGCAAGTAGGGTGAAGTGCCTTGCCCAAGGACACAACATAATTTAGCACGGCCGGGAATCGAACCAGCAACCTTATGATTAATAGCCCGATTCCCTAACCCCTCAGCCATCTGACCCCCTAGTGCTTGCCATCTCTGACCCCCTAGTGCTTGCCATCTCTGCAACACGCCATCTCTGCAACACGCCATCTCTGCAACACGTGTAAAGAGCCTTCAGCCCTGTGGGTTAGCGAGACCATCCGGGCTGGGGGGATGATGACCGTTTGGAGGTCAGAGGTTGAATTGTTATCTGGCCGGTGGCAGATGAATCACTTCCACCAGACTGTGCCCTGGGGGCAGGTGTGTTTACCTTACAGTGTCAAGTGTGTGTGTGTGTGTGTGTGTGTCGTTCTATGGGCGCTATCAGTTAAACTCTAAATGCCACAGATCTGAAGGGGGAGGGGTGGGGGGGGCCGGAGGAAGCACTGGGAGTTTAGTCAGAGATAGAGCGGAGGCATACCATTATGAATCACAAGGCAGAAGGCTAGTAGCTAGGCTCAGTAGCTTAGTCTCCTGACCCTGCAGGTGTTCCTGCCGTTCGTTTACCTTTCGCAGGTTACACGGGGTCCAAGATGAATGGAGATTTACGGTGCCCGCGCAAAAGGAGCAGCGGTAGTTTGGGTAGCGTTGACAAGGGGTATCCCCCGCGCACGCAGTGCTTGGAGGGCAGCATTTGAAATGCGCTTGGTCCTCCTCACACCGGTAAACGATACAAGTGCGTTCCACAGAAAAGCGCACGCTGTATCGACATGTCACCCCTTGCTTTCTTTACCAACTCCTAACATGGCAAAACTGTTATCCAGGGGGGGAAACAGACGCTGTAAGCAATTTTATTCAACATTCCCTTAAGACTGTAGAAGAAGTACTTACTTGTGGGCTTGACGTAGACTTTTAACTTTAAGCAGGGCTTCCCAACGAGGTTCGGGTGTGGGGATGCTGGGAGGGAAGGAAGGAAAAAGAGAGACAAGCATGTGTTTGTTAATGAATAACACATTCAGCAGCAGTTTTCTTGTCAAATCTAAGAGAAAATAGCTCACATTATACTGCCTGGGAAGGCCCATAAGTAGTGCTCCATTAAAACTAAAATGTCCTCAACCATTATTGGACCCAGATCTCACAGCAGCGATCCATAAGGCGTTTGTTTCCCTTTCGATCCAAACCCCTCCCTTTCAAAATAAAAGTAAAATAATGGTGATCTAGGTATTCCAACTCCTACAGCCAAAACATTGGCGTCTGTCAGTTTGGGAGTCATTCTTCTGGTGACCCTGGTGACCCTGGCCCTGAGTCACTGCCACAACAGTCGGAATATCGCATTGGCCAGGTGCTTCGCCGAAATGTTAGTTTGGCTAATCAGTTTTCAGGCTGTTCTGTGACTTGAGTGCAAAGAACAAAACTGCAGTACTTCACGGTCCAAGTGGCTCTGCATATTCACACACCATATGGCTGAGTTAGAGAAAACAAGAAGCAACTCCATGGCCCTCTGATATGTTAATGACATAACTGGAAGGAACATACTGAAGAGAGAGAGAGAGAGAGAGAGAGAGAGAGAGAGAGAGAGAGAGAGAGAGAGAGAGAGAGAGAGAGAGAGAGAGAGAGAGAGAGAGAGAGAGAGAGAGAGAGAGAGAGAGAGAGAGAGAGAGAGAGAGAGAGAGAGAGAGAGAGAGAGAGAGAGAGAGAGAGGAGAGAGAGAGAGAGAGAGAGAGAGAGAGAGAATATTTTGGGCACAGAGCTTTATTCTTAACCTTGAACCAAAGTGTAATGATCCAAAGTAGTCTTGTGCCCAGAATGGAATTATATTCCTTTCTGCATACCAAATTATGTTTCACTTCAGGAACCCTAGCTTTTGGCATAAAAATAAAATTTACTAAAATGCCAATAGTATTCTGGTTATTAGTTCTTGCAATTAGGCAGCAGTAGGATGCACACATTTATTCATAACTTGCTGTAATTAAGCCATTTTGTGGCTTAACATTAACACATTAACATAGCTAATACAGGAAAACTCACTCAACTCAATATACCAAAGAGTATATATTGCGTGAGAGTCAAGTTTATGTTTGAGCGTGTGCAGAGCAGGGCTGCGGAGCTCCTATCTAGTGTACCGTGCGCATGGGACACTGAAAATACCACCACTTCCCATCTGATAAATGCAGGCCTGTAAGCCTGCAGAGAGCAGTACGGGGTTACACTAGCTTTGATGGACATGCACTATTGTTCACAGATAACCAAGCTAAGCCCCCTTTTCACCCCCAGTGGTACCTCCCCACATCCCAAACTTCTCAGGACCCCCCCCCCCTTCCCCCCACCACCACCACCTCCTCCCCCTCCCCCCAGGGGCCAGACAGGCTACGATATTGGTAGTAGCCAAAGCAGGGGGGGGGCGGGAGGGGGAGGAGAAGAAAAAAAAAACGTAAAGGAGGAGGAGGGAATGGCGGGAGAACTGCTTCCAGCCTGGTCTGCCGTTGGGGGACAAAAGGCGTGACAATGCAGGGGGCCAGGCTCGGCGGCGCGGGGCGGAGTGCATTAAAAACAGCTCAGGACGGGGAAGGAAGGAGGAACGCCGCTCCTCCGACGCTGAATGCTAACTTTGAACTGGGCTTTCTCTTTGTTGTCGCCCAGCCCTCTGTCCTCCACCCTCCGTCCTCTCCTCCTCGGGTGGGGAGTGACAACAACCCGCCGGGGCATAATAAGTCCTGCGACGCCCCCGTCGGTTAGAGGCTGGACCTTTTCGTCCCCTCCCCCCCCCCCCCCCTCTCCCCCCCCCCCCAACACTGTTTCCCCCCCTCAGCCTAAATACCTTTCCATCACCCAGAGGATAATAAGCACTGAAATATATACCATATGTAGGAGTGGAGGCGTCCATACACACAGACTGGCTGGAGTGACTGATGGGATAGGGGGGCTTGGTTAGAGGGGAAAGAGACGGCGGTGTATGAGGCCCGTCAGTCCTGACCTCGTCACACAGGGGGGCTGTCTAAATACTGTCACGACCAGGCTGGCCCGCACCATGGAAGAGGCCTGACCTGGATGCAGACAGGCCGCAAACCAGCCCGATTATTGTACAGTCTCGGGTATCTCGTTAATCAGCGAAACACATACTGAAACATTGGTCAAGGATAAATATTAAGGAAAAGTAGGAGGCGTTTGTGTGTGTGCAGCACATTTTTAAAGGTTTGTTTTCCCTGCAAAATTGCAAAGTCTGGTTTTGGTAACAAAGTTGGCATTAACAAACAACAGATGGCAGTGGACCACTAAAAATGATGAAACACTGAAACCTTGTGAGAAGAACCATCAAGCCTCATCTCCCTTCAGGCCACAGATGAGTCCTTTGCCTTGTGCTGAATCAATGTTAAATGGATGTGCCTGTAGTTTTGGGGTTGGGGAGGGCAAGGGGGGGATGCGCTGTGCCTCAGGACTGAGTATAATAGGGCGATGTTGTGTCACCTTTCTTCCTGGAGGCTAAATAGCTGCTACCTAGCAACAAAAGACACACACAGGCCGCTTGCACCAACCCAATTAATGAGCTTTATTAATTTAAGATGAAAAGACTGACTTGCTTCTCCCCCCCTCTCTGAACATTCACCCCCCCTCACCTCCCCCCCACCACCCACCCAATATATATATATATATATATATATATATATATATATAAACAAATTCTCTAAAGTTTATTTCGCTTTTAGAAATCTGATAGAAAGGGAGGGGGGGGGGGGGTAGAAACAGTGAGAAAAAGAAGAGAGAGAAAAAAAGGGGGGGGGGGAAAAGAGCTGAAATTGCCTCATTAATGCATCCGGCACGCTGCCCTGAGCCTTTTCCCTGCCTGGGCCCAGCGGGGACTCTTTTATCAGGCCAAAGGACACCTTTCACAGGGCCATTAGCAAAACAGGGACAGATGCACCCTGGCAAACTCCCGCCTGTCATGCGCATGGACACACCGGGGATGGGCACGAGAGGGAAAGCAGCAAGAGGACCCGGGGTGGGGGGGGAGTAACAAAAAAATACAAAACACAACAACCTCCAACGTAGGAAACACTGTGTGCCGTGACCTTGAAGGGTGGAGGGGGCGTGGGGCGTCCCGAAGGCGAGGCATCAGGCCTGTCTGGGGAGAGCGACCACCCCGACTGTGCTAAAACTCTCCCCCTGGCTAATGGCTTTTAGCGCCTCGTGTCCAAAAAATGGTAATGACCGCGGCCGGAGCCAGAAGGACACAATAACCCCCATCAGGTTCCCTCTGCTAAATATGATTTGACCAATCAGTATAATTTGAAGCGTTCTGCATGAGGGCACCGGTAACTGGTTTTGTACCGATCCCACCCTGAGAAGCTAAGCAGCCGGCTAATAGCTTGCTTGCCATTTGACAAATTGACATTTTCATCAAGGGGGGAGGAGATGGGATGAACAGGTTCCTACTCAAAAAGATGTTCGGGTCAGACAAAAACAGCCAACCGGAAACCGAAGATAAAAGATTTCTCAGAGCACCCCTCTGTCGGAAGTGATTGGTAGCAGTGTGACCACTCAGTCATGCTTTATTGTCTTATTTCACAGTCCACTCTTTCATCTAGTACTTACATTTACATGGTAACAACTTAATGACATTGTTCTCGTCTGATAGTGACCTTTCAACATCTTTGAAATGAGGGGGAAGTCATGTTCAGTTTGAACTAATTAACAGAAATATCAAACAAAGTACTTTCAATCCCCGTTTTCAAAAAGGAATTACAGCTGTTCTATTCTACTTACATCCAAATAAATAAATCAACACAGATCAGTCGCAGACCACCAAACATTCACCATCAGAAGACTATTGTACGACACTGCTCCTCCATCATGTAGTCAGTGCTATGATAGACAATAAAGGGCCCTTGGCTCTCAGCTGGGCCTCCTAGTCCCTCTGATGTGCTGTAAGCAGCTTCCTGGTGGGCAGCCCTGGCACGAAGAGGCAGGCTGGACATGCCAAATCAAACCACAAAGCTAAAGCCTATCAATTAAGCCCCCACCGCTGCCGTTGCTTGGCTCCTCCACTCCATCCTTCTCCCCTTAAAAGGGATCCAAATCATCCCTTCAAAGACCATAAACAGCGAAGACAATACCTCTGCCATTTCCTGATATCTATCTGGGGTGACGGGGCTGGAGTGTGTCTTGATGAATCCCAGCAGCATCCTTTTGGTTCGAGTCATGGGGGGGATCTGAATTCCATTTCTTTGTGAATATTTATCCTCTACCTCAATTTGGACTTGGAGAATAACAGAGATGATCAAAAGAAATTCACGATGTGGGGTCTTGATGCGATTTTTTTTTCTCGTTGGCAAAGGTTGCTTCAACATGGACAAGGTCAAATTGGTGTTACTCGAAGGAACTTAGCTCCAACCAATGAAACCCCTGTTTCCAGGCCATGTGACTCATCTGCTGGAGCATCCGTGAGCCAATCATATTTTACAACTTTCAAAAATGTGTGTGTGTAACAGAGTGACAGAGAGCGAGCGTGCGTGCGTGCGTGCAAGTGTGGGAATGATGCGTGTGTGTAACAAAATAACTTGAAAGAGTGCGTCCATGCCCCCCCCCCCCCCCCCCCTTACACACACACAACCCCAACTATGCACCCACACACACAACTTACAGATATAATAGTACTCGTGGCCCGGCCGGAACTCGAAGCCCAGCGAGAACGGAGTGAAGAGCTGGAACTTCTCCGAGAATTTGAGGGGGCCGTTGGGGCTCTGGGGCCGGTTGCACTCCCAGCGCTTGAAGCCCTTCATGCGGTGGTCGCAGGTGGTGTAGCCGTCGTAGTTGACCATGAAGAGGATGTAGCGCTCCATGCGCTCCTGCGGAAGCGGGTCTTCGTAGTGCGGGCAGTAGATGTCCAGGTAGTCATTGATGGCCACCTCCACCGTGTACTCTCCGTGGAGAAATCTGAACAAGGACACACAGGCAGAGGTCAAGCAGCGCTCGGAAGAGAGCACAACAAACAAGGTACACAAGGCGACAATAGTTCGTTTGTCAGTGTTAAAATGATGTTGTTCTGCACTCTGGTTGTACCTGACCTAACCAAAAGAGTCCTTACCACCGCGTCAACCATACACCCACCCAACAGCTGAATGTAACAGGCGTGGGCTGGTTGTCCGTGACGTGTGGAGTCAAATGAGAGAAGGAGCGGGAGATTGACAGGAGTTCACAGAGTGAGAGAAGCTTTATTAAGCGCTTTCACAGGGACCCTGGCTTTCACCCAGCTCTGCTGAAATGAGTTTGCCGGTCGGGGCAATTTCGATACAAATTGAGCACCCGAACGGTGGCACAGATCTGGCCCCTCAGAGGAAAATCCCAGAGAGTTTTGCCACTAGAGAGTTTACTGGAACCAGGGGCTCGGCTATTAAATCCTCACATTAGGGTCAAGCTCAACGCGCGTAAGCTCAAATTTACGGACCAGCGATGATTGGACTTCATCTGGAAATATCTTCTGGACCAATCCCATTCTAAATATCGCTGGTGAAATAAAACCATGGTATGGGGGTTGGATTCCTGACTCCTTTTTTGCAGCCTGGATACAGCCCCCCCCCCCCCCACACACACAAGCCTCAGAGGAGCCATTTCTCTCCCCCTGCATATAACTGAAATCAGGCGTGACCCATTTCACAGATCCCTACAACACTTCGCCTACGTACACAGACCCACAGATCCCCACAAATACACCTCAAAGTCACGGGAAGCGAATGCAAACAGCCTTGACACACTGACCCAAAAACAAGACAGCGGCACGGAAGAAGAGCCTTCCGGCCCATTCCGCCGCGTGTCACTCCTCTCCTCAGCAGTCAGCAGCCTCCACACCTCTCAGCCATCCTTATCAGGTCCGCCATGAGCGAGATCCCTCAAAGAGTCTGATAATCCTTCACAAGATTCTGCTTGGGAAGGGGAGAGGGGGGGAGAGGGAGGGACACAGGGGAAGAGACCCATTCTGGCGTCTTGTAGAGATAAACCATCACACAAACACCGGCCAGTGTTTACAGCCGACGCCAGCTCCAGCTCTGGCTCGCAGGGGCTTAGTTTTAAGAAGCAAAAGGGGGCATGGGGGGGGGGTCGGAAGGTGTCCAGGGGGGAAGGGTGGTGGGTGGGGTATGGGGTTACTAGGGGTTGTTTTATGAGAGTGTGTGCGTGTGTGTGTTTGGGGGGGGTGGGTGGTGGTGGAGATTTCAGGCAGGCCTGGCATCAGATGACAGCTAATCTGGGGGGGTGGTGGTGGAATTAGTGTCAGAGGGGCCAAGCAAGGAGGCCCAGATCCAGCTGCCACATGAGGATCTTCTCCAGAACCCCCCCACCCCCTCCCTCGCCCTCCGCTGCCCCCTCCGCCCAGCCACCCCTTATCGCTCCAGACCAGAGATCAATCCCCCTCTCTCTCCTTCTGTGTGTGCTATGGGCTCCCTCTCTCCTTTGCTTTCCTCTCCTTTAATTTCCAGCGAGCTACTTTCTTCACAGTCCATCATACCACCATCATCTTTGGACGTTTTTTTCTTTCCACGTCGTGGATGACTGTCATCATCTTGCTTCAACATTGCAGCCTCTTCTCCCAAAATAATGTTCTCTCCACCCATCCCTTCTTCTCTCGTCCTTCCCCCCTTTTCCCGCCACGGAGAAAGAAGGGAATCTAAATAAGATATAAGCCCCTTTGGTCCACATGTCTAAGACTATCTGGTTCCAGAGAGAGAGGGAGAGAGAGAGAGCGACAGAGAGAGAAATAAGAGAGTGCGGGGGGAGAGAAAAAGAGAGAGCGTGGGGAGAAGAGAGACAGCCCTTCATCTCCTTCAGACAGGGACATCTTCTACTCTGGACTTCATGTTTGTGTGTCGGCGCGGCCATGTTTCTTAGATCAGTGCTCGGGCACGCCTTCTCCCTCCTAATGACAATTTAACTACCAACTTTTCTTTTTTTCGCCCGGGCAAAAAGTGCACTGGTTGCATTTCTATACGACTCCCACTGGCTTACAACGCGGAGGCAGTGGCTTGGTAACTACTAAATGTAATAATCAACCCATGCCCGCTGCAGTAACCTGTGGTCTAGATGTAATTCTCTTTCCATAAAACATGTGTTAGAGGGACTTAAATGGATCCGGCCTGTCGTCTCTGCATATTCCTGCGGAGCGCGGCCGGCCCATCAAGCTCCTCTCCCCATTCAAATTGCGCGTCGTGTCTGGATAAATCAATAAAGTTTCCCGCTGCCGCTCTCCCCGCCCGTCATTAAGGGTCAGAGGAGGCGGCGAAATAGTCTTGATGGACCGATATGGGTTCTCCTTGATTGAGTTCTATAACAAGTTGTGGAATATGACCTTGTTAGGCAGTCAGGTGGGAGGGGGGAAGCAAGGAACCAAACAGATCAACATATCAATAAGGCAGCCACGGAAGAGTGTGTTTTGTGAGGTTTTCCCCCCACTTTTATGTGTGCGTGTGTGTGTGTGTAGACAGATAATACATAAGCTATCTCAGGTCTTGTAATCAATCCCTGGCCGGTGCCTGCCCCGCCCCCCTCTCCCCATAACCTCAGCGTTCATGATTGGTGGGTCTCCAAGACCTGAAAAGCCTCCCCGATCCCTGACATTACAAGCAGGAACTGAAATCTCATCATGTCCTCCGTAAACACTTGTCAGGGGGGGTGTAAGAGCGGTTCCACCCTGATGCTTTGGTTATGACAGCAGTAAACATGTGCAGCACCCTGTCCAGCCCCTTCGATCAAACAGACTCTGTCGAATTCTGGAATCACAGCATTTCTATAGATTTTTTACATCCCTTCATTTTTCTCTAGTTTCTGCTCACTGAATATGGATGCGACATTTTGACACACCTGAAACAAAAACTTCAGTTTCCAGAACGCGAGGGCCCCCTTCCTAGACCGAACATTTTCTCACAGTCGGAGATCTGTCTGGCGTGGACAAAGCCCAGCCATTTTCTAAACCGGCCCATTCCTCCCGAGACCACAAACACATGGTGGTGATTGATCAATTTAGCTTTCAAACTAAAGAGACAGGGGATCTAGGTCTCTGAAAGCTCCCAGGGAACTTCTCAGACCGTTTGACCACCAACACATCCTCTCGGGACCTTAATTAATCAGGCCAAAATGTTTACAATTGCATTATAAAGTGTTTATAACACGGTGATTTACCGACAAACTCCTGAAATGGATCTAGCGTTCTACCTCTTTTTTCCCCCTCCCTTCCCTCTTCCACCTCTTCTTCTGATTTACAGTGATGTCAGGCTGGACCAGACCAGGCAATGTGGTTCGACTCTGCGTCCTTTATGGCTTCACGGGGGGAAATGTTTGTCCGTTACGCCGAGACTTTGAAGTTCCTGCACAGGAAGCGTCTGCAAAAGCATCGATGTCTAAACCAAAGCACGTCTAATGGACCTAAATAACTGACTCGTAAAAGACTCACTGATTGCTGATGTACATTATGAGGTGCTTTCTCAGGGCTGGGGAAAAAAATTGTTTCACATAAAAAGGAATGAAACATGAACCCACAGTCATTAGATTTACAATATATTTATTATGCTAGAGTATATATTACACCTAAAATGTAGGTCTCAGCTATTTGTATTAATTGGATATAAATGACACCTATAATATTCTACCTAACACCATGATGTCATTCAATTAAAAATTATTAATCACACAAGGTTTTGCATGACACTCAGCCATTACATTACATTAGGTGACACCAACCTAATCTCTCAAACGTTCCAACATCCCTCATGACCAATTACATCAAAGCACCAACGCCATCCCAACCAATGAGACGGAGGGATCGCAGCAGAGGCAAAACACCCCTCCCTGGAGCGGGAGAGAAGTGCTCTCTCCACGCCACCTCCCCTACCCTGTCACAGAGAGCCCCAGCTCCCCTACCCTGTCACAGGAGGCCCACCTCCTCTACCCTGTCACAGAAGCCCCAGCTCCCCTACCCTGTCACAGGAGGCCCACCTCCTCTACCCTGTCACAGAGAGCCCCACCTCCCCTACCCCGTCACAGGGAGCCCCACCTCCCCTACCCTGTCACAGAGAGCCCCAGCTGCTTGCTTGTTTGTCTGTGAAACACACTTTACAAGACAAACCACCAGCCATGCAGAATAAATCAAGGCAGTGGGACAGTGCGGGTCTGGGGAATCAGGAAGACACACAGGGAAAACACAGCTCTTCTGTCCCCCCGGCCCAGAGTACCTAACCTGACTCGCCAGATGGTATGTTACACATATCCATCTGTTACACATATCCATCCGGGAAGACGTCCTTGGAAACTGTTTGGAAAAGAGCAGGCAAACACAAGTGTCTTAGTTTCTCTGGCCGTGTCACCCACTCAACACACCCACATGCCTCCGTGCCACCCCCCAATCAGCATGTGAGGCGTGGTAGGACAAACTGGAGCGGGGAGGTCTTCGTTTGTAATGCTTTCTCAGGAATCCCTGAGTCAACACAAAAGCCGGCCATCTTGTGGATTTTGGCAAACATGAGGATACGACGTCTGCCTGCTGCCAGTGTCCTAGACGTGGAAATGTGACCCTTTTTTTTTTTCAATCTTCCTTTTAATCGTGCCTCGCTCCTCCGTTGTTGACACACAGCCAAAGAAAACACAGGAATTTACTCTGCAATTAACCGATGACCTGGGAGAGCTGACTAAATGTAAACAAATGGACTTAATAACTTGACACAACCCTTTCAGGCACTCCAAACCTCATTTTTCATTGGCGCGTTTTCATGTGATTACGTTGGATGGGGGAGGATTTCCTAACAGGGGGGTTTTACAGAGCAACGCACTTTGTCTCAGAACTAGTCTTTTCTATTCTTCTTTTTTATAAACATCAACTCACTTTCCAGCTTTAAAGTTCAGTAGTGAGGCTTCGCAAAGGTCTCAGGTGATTGAAACATCTCCCGTGTTTATAAATCGACGAGGAGAGGCGGCAGCAGTAGCTGGAGGGGTAGGGTGGTAGGGGGGTGGGGGGGTTGAGAGACAGGACAGCTAGGTAGCGGGCTAGTGGGCTAGCGGTGGAGGACTGGTGGTGAGAAAGGCCCTTTTGTGCTCGGTGGGGTTGGTCTGGAAGCCATTTCCACGTGTTGGTCCTGCTAGCCTCGTCATCTGCAGCCCACCTCTCACCATGTGGAACGTGTTTATTGTTCTTTGTGTCAGGCAGACGCACAGACAGCCCCTCTGCCGCCCCCCCCCCCCCCTCCCCCCAACCCCCCCAGACCTCACTGCATCCCCGTAATTTCTCTTGTTATTTCAACTCTCTGTGAGCAATTTTTCTATTGAGGCGCTTACACAAACTTAACCTCCAGTTGGTGTTCGGCCAACTCCGAGAAGAAGTGTTGCAGCTAAACAAAACAAACAAACAGGGAAATGTTTTGGGGATGGACGCCTCCGGGGGAAGGAGAGTGTGTGCGTGAGTGTGCTTGTGTGTGTGTGTGTGTGTTTGTGTGCGTGTGTGAGTGCACGGAGAGATAAAAGAGATTGAGGTCTTCGTTTAAAACGCTTACGTCTTTCTCATGCTGTTGAATTGTAACTAGAAATACGAGGCGTGTGAGGGCGTGTGCAGTCGCATGCGCCCGTGTAGGTGTGTGTGCATGGTGGGAAACCACCTTACAGCATGTCTGCATCGGCTATAATTATCTGCACAGTGCTGTACCTTCCGCAGGCTTGAATTAACCATGAGTCAGTGGCTTGATCCATACTCCGTTAAGATGCAGCCCTTGTTTACCCACAATGCAAAGGGGCTGGTGGAGGAGAGGAGCAGTGAGCTTTCTCTGGTAATTGCATTTTCATGTCTCTGTCTGTCCTGAAACGTACTTAGTGACACCTCATTTCGATAAAGAAGAAGATAGCAGAGGGCGGTCATATGAGACACACACTCACGGGTTAGTGTGTTTTAATCATAGCTTGTTCGGAGCCTTTAGGAGGGAGCAGAGCGGAATGGGTGCTAGAAAACATGGCCGTCCCAGTCGCTACACGGGCCTCAAGCTATATCTGGGCTTCCGTGAAATCATTGATGAGTCAAAGGCCGGCCGCATCACACTTCCGTCCGCTGACTGAGGCCGCGAAAGACCGCGCCAACCGCCTCTTTGTCACTTTCCCTTTTTAAAATTGTGTGATGTTTTTCTTGAGGCCTGCAACGGGGGTTGCCTTTGTTGTTTTCCACTTCGCAAATTGTACACCTGATAGCGAAGAAATGCCTGTTTTTCAGTGACTTTGGCCGGAAAATCATTCCGCTAAGAATGCCAAAAAAAAAAAAAAAGGGACAACATGCCTTTTGATCCCTAAACAATTCAAATATGACAATGTACTAGGAGATGTCTTGATCAACATGAAGGAGCCCTTTCTCCTTGTGTGCGGTGTTCCAGCTCCAGCCTTACCCAGTCTCCCTGGCGAGATCCCACCTCTATGCCTGTGATAATTGTAAACTCCGGGACTCTTAGCTGCTAAATGAGATGACGAAGACACACTGCTTCTGGAGACCTGCTGGCATCTGCCGTGGAAACGAGGCTCCTTTCTTATTTCACACTCTCCCAGACAAGGGAGGAATAATTACACTTCATCTGATGGGAAACTATTTATCTTCCTCCTCCCCCCCCCCCCCCCCTCCGAACCCCCCTTCCTCTCTCCACGGCAACAGCAGAGGCAGGCGCAACAACAACAAACACAAACACACACTCGCACACACACAGGGAAAAAACTAGAGCACATCTGTGACAGTTTGCGCAATCGAAAACCCCCCAGTGGTCTGCGGTAGGGGACGGGGAGGAGGAGGGGACGGGGAGGAGGAGGGGACGGGAGGAGGAGGGGACGGGAGGAGGAGGGGACGGGAGGAGGAGGGGACGGGGAGGAGGAGGGGACGGGGAGGAGGAGGGGACGGGAGGAGGAGGGGACGGGAGGAGGAGGGGACGGGGAGGAGGAGGGGACGGGGAGGAGGAGGGGGACGGGAGGAGGAGGGGACGGGGAGGAGGAGGGGACGGGGAGGAGGGGAGGAAGGAGGATTGTTGAAAACTAATTGGGGATGCTTGAGCGCACACACACCTTGAGAGGAAGGGAAAGATTTGGGCACGTTCCCTCATAAATGTGCGCGCACACACACACACACACACACACACACACAAACACACAAACACACAAACACACACACGTGTATTCACACCCCCAACCACAACACACATTCACACGAGCACATTCGCACACCCTACACACACACAAAAAGCCGACCTGACTTCACCTCAGGCCAAAAACAGGTGATATAGGGCTAAGTAGCGTTTAAATGGCTAATGCAATCCATTGGCTTTCAGGGCCACAGGGTCCAAGCAGAGTCTCATCAATACCCCCCCCCCCCCCCTTTCCTCCTCCTCCTCCACTTGGGAATAATCGTAATTGGAGGCGAAAGTAAACGCTCTCTCCAACACTGAGCACATCCCTTGCAGATGGGGTACAGATCCGAAGCGATGGGTATTGGCAGAGTGGTGATAAATTACACTCTGGCTAATTCTCGTCGGCCTCGCTGTCCGCCGGCCTGGTGAGAAGGAGCATCATCGCCATGACTCCCAATGAGCCTCACTCTGCTCTGACTGGGACAACAAGCAGCCAGATCCTGATTAAAGGAGTCACTTTGTGTTTGTTGTATACATCTGGGGAGAAACTTGCAGCCCCAGAAAAAGCTAGAGGAACTATTCTAAAATAGTCCTTCTGGTAATATTGCAGTTCTGTAACGGTGTGAATAGTTACCCCTTTGACTGCACAGCATGGTGTTAGTAGTGCATACCTGTGGGTCATTGTTATGCACACAATCACCAGTATTACCTCAGGTCCACTGTGCACGTGGCATTTTAAAACTGCTCTCTTTTTCGGAGAGCCTGCTCATGTGTTTGTTCTTGGTTTGCGGTTGTACAATTTATGGATCCCTGGGAATCTGTTATCTGTTTCAGATGACAACATGGATCAGGAGCAGGGACCTTTTACAAGCAGCCAGAGTCACTGGATATTCTTGAGTTGGTGAATTTAGAGAGTGATGTTTCAAAACTTTGACTTTATGAGAGAGAGGCCTCAAGGGCAGGGCTTTCGACTGTACTTAAACAATCCCTCAGTTAACAGAGTACACAATTAGGATTGTATCCTAGGTATACAACCTATACATAAATCAAACTCAAGTCAAAAATGCTATAAATTATTCTGTCTGTGTATTATAGATGATCCTTCTTGCGAATTGAAAAGTGTCAAACATAGACAGTTTATATATTATATATACTGTATATATATATATAAATGTTAACTTAAATGATGCTGTATTCACAGTCGGCATATCATGTAAGTGCTTGAATCAAGAAACATAGAGAACTGTTAAGTACATGTACTGGTAAGATATCTGCTTTAAGAATGTAAACTATGCTGTGTATAGAACGAAAGGATTTGCCCGCTTTTCAGTGCAGATGTACAGATAAGCCAGGAGACAACGGCAAGTAATCAAGTAACACAGTCATCTGTTTAGGACAGGCATCAGGTACTTGTCAAGAGCTTAAGGAAAGATTAAGTATCCCAGCTGTCGGTAAATGTCCCAGAGAAAGACTGTGAGGCAGCACTGAGTCCAGCTATGATTTATGAGTATTTTAGCTTGTGGAAAAAGACAGACAGCAGACCACATTTGTGGCACGTCTTTCGCGTCGGCCCGGGCCAAGTTTGCATGCGACCTGACATAAAAACAATGATTCTGAAAGATTTCTAGACAAAAACATCAATTACATTAACTGACTTGTGTTCCAAAATATCCTTAAAAACATATTTTTTTTATTTGATTATGATCATGAGAGGCACTTGGAGGTCATCTACATAATATGTTTTGAGTTTCTTTTGTTTGTTTTGACGAAACATAACCTGGTTCCTGAAGCTCATCACAATTCAGACCGACAGAAAAATCGTGCTCAATCACATGCTCGTGCAGATTCTGCTCCTTTTACGTTTATCCAAACACACCCCGTGTAACAAAAACATTTGCGAGCATTCCTTAAGAAATGTAGCAGAATTTTTTTGAAAGTATTTTTTTTAAATGGTGCAGAGTTGCCGAGCTAAATTAACCTCGTCTAAATCCATAACTTTCACGTCTCAACCAAACTGGAGGATTTCATGGAAGTTTCCCAGATTAGGTTGATTATTACGGTGGAACAGAAGGGAAATGTAAACAGGGAATGCGTGCGAGGTGGCCTCCAGGGGGCCTAGTGGGATCGGCAGGAGACCGGCCTCTTGCTGTCAGAGGGAGCCCCCCCCTGCGGTGCCATGCTTCTCGGGGGCGGAGCCCACCTGGCATATTAGAAAACATAAAAAACAAACAAAACTACAGAAGGAATTGTGTAAAATGGTGAAGTCGAACGGTATATGGGATGTCAGGGATGGTGTGAGGTGTGTACAAACTCACATATGGAAACAAACACACACACACAGTAACTTGCTTCCCCTGCACATAGGCGCACGCAGAAACACACCAAAACCTTGAAAATTAGAGAATGAAAGAGAAACAAACCGCTTCTGTTTGCCTATTTGCCCATATCAAGTTACTGTGGCTTCTTTGTACATTACAGTCAAGTGAAGGAGGGAGTGTGTGTGTGTATGTGTGTGTGTGTGGGGAGGGGGCAAGGCAGCGAGCAGGGAAAAGGATTTGAAGAAGCACCGAAGCTAAATGAAAATGATTATGATGCCATGCACTCCCGGAGATAAGTGTATAATGCCCGCTACCCTCTCCTCAGCCTTGCCCTCTTTGTCTTTTTTAACACCATTAGCAAAGTGCAAGGTAATACAGTTAGCGAGCTAGTGCAGTTCAGCGTTGAGGGATAGGGTGACACTAACAGGCCCAAAGCCTGCTGTTCGTCCTTAAGTCAGCGCACAGGCTGCCTTTCTGGGTTCAATGTTGAGGGTCCCGTCACGTCATTATTCAAAACTTTTATAACCTTTTCTCGGAAGAGCGCCGAGGCCATTTTCTCAGGCGCATAAACTTGGACAGAGTTCTCTCTCTCTCTCTCTCTCTCTCTCTCTCTCTCTCTCTCTCTCTCTCTCTCTCTCTCTCTCTCTCTCTCTCTCTCTCTCTCTCTCTCTCTCTCTCTCTCTCTCTCTCTCTCTCTCTCTCTCTCTCTCTCTCTCTCTCTCTCTCTCTCTCTCTCTCTCTCTCTCTCTCTC
Organism: Osmerus mordax; assembly: GCF_038355195.1. Lineage (NCBI taxonomy): Eukaryota > Metazoa > Chordata > Actinopteri > Osmeriformes > Osmeridae > Osmerus > Osmerus mordax. The sequence goes on from NC_090075.1 coordinate 4,989,319, forward strand.
TCTCTCTCTCTCTCTCTCTCTCTCTCTCCTCTCTCTCTCTCTCTCTCTCTCTCTCTCTCTCTCTCTCTCTCTCTCTCTCTCTCTCTCTCTCTCTCTCTCTCTCTCTCTCTCTCTCGCACGCACGCACGCACGCACGCACGCACGCACACACACACACAGCATGTAACCTGCCTTTGTTAGCATGTTGTATTTAAGGCTCACCATGTCTTTCTTTACCCAGAAACCCCCAGTTTCGGTGGAAGCAAACAGGTAGCTAGTCTCACCCTCCTCACACCAGCTTTACGAGGATTTACGGTTCAATCTCAGTCCACTCTTTGAAGGTATTGATTAAATATATATTTCCTGTAAGTGGAGATGTGTCAGTGTCATTTGTCACGTTGCCAGGCAGGCTGGACACAGGCTGGGGGGGGGGGGGGGGCGTTCTCCTCCCGTGCCAAGACTAAAACACGGTAAGGAATGATGATGAATGGCAATCAGCTGGAAGGTTAGGAGTCCGTATTTTCCGTGGCGTTATTAAACCTGTGTTGTGGGCATTCAAAGGCCCGAATGACGACAACTGTACAACAGCCTTTGTGTACTACAACTGTAGCCTATTTGTGAAGGAAAGAGAAAAAGAAAATTAATGATAAAATTAAACGTGGGTGACAAAAAAAAAAAAACATTTCCATAAAATGTCAGTCAAATAAAAGAAAGCTACCAAGAGATGCTCTTACATTGAAATGCATATTGTATGACGCAGCAACCGTAGACTAAATGCACCAACTGTTCGAAAACAACATATTACCGCTTGAAATGTCAACACCTAGCCAGCATTTTCAGATATTGCTGAATGGGGAAAAGAACCGGGAATGTGAGTCATACCACTTTAATACATTTGACATCTAATCTTCCTGACACAGGCATCAGCTGGCAGGAATCTGCTTCCAGGGAGGGGTACATCAGATACCTGCTGGCGTGGAAAAGCACAGTAGCCCGGCGCACCGGGATCCCAGAGGTACACGATGCGGGCCACCGATTGGTCAGAGCTCCGATTCTCGCACACAAGCGGACAACACTTCCCTGTCATCGGTTTTCACCCTGCTCTCCGCCCCAAACCACACACACACACACGCACCTGATTTGGCCACACTGTCCAACCCACCAATCCTACCTCCACCCCTACCCCACCCGTGTCAGTGTCATGCCACGGTTGCCCCCCGGCCACGGTTCTCACCCCCGGTAAGGGCTAGGGGAGGGGGTGTGGGGGGGGGGGGGGGTTCTCGGTGTTCCGTGGACCGCCCGAAACCGGAGCCTTGTCATGACAAGGGCAGGGACAATGCAGGCAGTGTTTGTCACTGCACTGCTCCCAGGCAAAGCTCCCAGATGTGAGATAAAAGATACAAGCAGGCAGACACAAAGTTATCTCGGGCCTGTATCGGCGGAGGGGGCCTGGAAACCAGATCCTATTGTGGCGGGAGAGCAGCGGTGTGTGTGTGGAAGAAGCGCCCACAGAAGTGGTGGACGGCAGGGAGGAGGGTCCAGGACCCCCCCCCCCCCCCCTCCTGGGCTGACAGGTAGGCCTGACGGGTAACACAAGCTGCACCCCTCCATACGTTTCCCAGGCTCTCCCCGGAGCTTTTCTCTCCCTCTTTCCCCTCTCGACGTCAAAGTGCCGGCTGGCTTGAAAAACACACACAGATAGCTGCACACGCACGGTGATAGACAGGTACATACACGTACACACACAGATAGCCAGGAACAGACACAGACGAGTAGTTAAATACATGCTGTCTCACACAGGAGATACGGCCACCCACACACACACACACACACACAAACCCCTTGTCAGTTATCTACCTGGAGCTTTCCCAACTCCCAGCAAAAGGATGACAGATCTCTCAAAGCAACTCATCCACTATGTCTGCGCGCGCTGCGTTCCAGTATGGCCTGGCCGGACGTGAGAGCGCGCTATTCAGATTTCCCCCCGCGTCAAGCTCTCAGCCGTGGGACGAGGTAAGGGGTTGACGCCTCTCTTTATCGAGACAGGGCCCGTCACGCAAAGTTGGGGGTTTGCTCTCCCCCCGCATCTGCGCGCAGATCAAAGGGTACGGCTGATGAATCTGGCTGAGGAAAAGAGACTAAGAAACAGACAGTGAGGAGGGAAACGAGGCCGTGTTGACATTCTGTTGCGTTGCGTTTGAAGGCCCGGCATCAGCTTCAACCGCTCGCTCTCGCTACAAGTCGGCTGGCGGAGCGTGCAGAGCGGTGGGCGAGAGCGTGCTTTCATGCTGGAGTCGAGGGCGAAAAAATGAAAAAGAAAATTTGACAAAAGGAGAGCGTGTTTTTCACGGCAAGGGGCTTTTAACACCACTTTTGCACCTGTGCTTTGACATCGGTTGGCTCGACAGGGGCTACGACCACATCAATTAACCGTTTCAAACGTTTTCTACCTATGTAAAAAAGGGAGTACAGCCCAGGAGAGAGAGGAGAGAAAGAGAGAGGGAGAGCACTCATCAGAAACCTGACAGGCCAGCAACGCCCTGCCTTTCCACCTTCTCTCCCCATCCGTCCAACCCCAACCAGCCACGTGGACGTTGCGGACCTGTCAGGACCCTCTGAATGGAGGGGAGGGGGGGGAGGATAAGGGGAAGGGGGGGGGGGGTGTTTTTGCCTTCCCTACATGGCGTCCTCGAGTCCTCGGGCCTGGAGAATCAGAGGAGTCTGAATCAAAGAGCCTCTCCTGACTGGTGAAGCCACAGCTTCAGCTAAACTGGGATGGTGGGGGGGGGGGGGGGGGGGGGGGGGGGGGGGAATTATGAATGAATGGGTGAGAGTGGAGGTGGAGAGCGGAGGAGGATGAGATCATAGGAGGAGAGAGAAGAGGAGAGAGACACTACATCGCAACAGCCTTTGGTCAAGTAGGTCAAACAGGTAAAAGCTCCTGGCCAATGCTACTAGTGATCGCTAAAACAGAGAAGCCACTGTATTTTAACGCTGCATTCCACACAGTTACACAGTCTCTCTCCCTGTCTCTATCCCGCACACACATGGTGTAAGACCATTTCCTCCGAGTGATAAAAGTTATGGTAGGAGATATTCAGGAAGTAAGACTATCCAGGCTCTATTAAGACGTGCACGCAAACACACACAATCGACACACACACCGTTCTGCAGAACCTCACTGCACCGAACTACATGCTAGGTGTAATTGGGACCCTGTCTTCGTTGTCTACTATTACTACTGTGACCCCTGGTGAACTCTGCATGAACCAGCCTGGTCGATAAGGCTGAGGGAAGCAACAATGAACGTGGTGAAACGCAAGACGATCGCTCGAAAGAGGACTTGGTTTTACTCTCTAGCTAAACCCGGGTCACTTTCTCCAAGCTGCTCTGATATGAGACGCCTTAACAGACCTGTGTTAATCCACACACAGTGGAACAGAGGGGAGAAAATGGAAGGAGGGAGAGAGAGAGAGACTAGGTGAGGTGAGAGACTAGGTGAGGTGAGAGAGAGAGACTAGGTGCGGTGAGAGAGAGAGCGAGAGAGAGACTAGGTGAGGTGAGAGAGAGAGAGACTAGGTGAGGTGAGAGAGAGAGAGACTAGGTGAGGTGAGAGAGAGACTAGGTGAGGGTGAGAGAGAGAGACTAGGTGAGGTGAGAGAGAGAGACTAGGTGAGGTGAGAGAGAGAGAGACTAGGTGAGGTGAGAGAGAGAGAGACTAGGTGAGGTGAGAGAGAGAGAGACTAGGAGAGGTGAGAGAGACTAGGTGAGGTGAGAGAGAGAGAGAGACTAGGTGAGGTGAGAGAGAGAGAGACTAGGTGAGGTGAGAGAGAGAGAGACTAGGTGAGGTGAGAGAGAGAGAGACTAGTGAGGTGAGAGAGAGAGAGACTAGGAGAGGTGAGAGAGACTAGGTGAGGTGAGAGAGAGAGAGAGACTAGGTGAGGTGAGAGAGAGAGAGAGACTAGGTTGAGGTGAGAGAGAGAGAGACTAGGTGAGGTGAGAGAGAGAGAGAGAGACTAGGAGAGGTGAGAGAGAGAGAGCTGACAGGAGAGCCTGAGCGCTTGTTAGGACGCCAACGCTGTAGATTAAACTCTGGCTGGGGGGGGATTCCAACAGCAGAGGAGCCGGAGACGGAATCCATCACTGGAGCAGACGGATCCCAGAGAGGGGAATCGATGCGGGGTCGCGACCCCGGCCAGCCCTCACAGCCTGTGTCACTGAGAAGCAGCTGTGATTGGCCGATCGATTGGGGTCCAGAGTGAGAGGCTTGAGGGATGAAGGGAATTGAGCTCCTGTGTGTGTGTGTGTGTGTGTGTGGGAGTGCCCGTGTTTGTGCATTCGTGTTCGCACATGCACACGCTTGTGCGTGTGTGGGTGCAGAGGGAGCGGGCATCATTTAGCCACCGTGTTAATCAAGGGGAGACAAGGGCACCGTGGAGCAACACTCTGGGGTGAG